>NW_020439711.1:0-9020 GCF_000699045.2 Agrilus planipennis
TAATCAACTTTTAACCCTCACAACTTTTTATGGGGGTGAGACCGCCGCAAATTTTTTATGGGGTTTTACTCAGGTGACCACCCTCTTTCGATCCCCCCTACCCCCACTTCCTTCGGGGGTGGGGGGCCATCATCTAACCACCATAACTTTTTATGGGGGTGACCGCCACGAACTTTGTATGGTACAGTGATAGGGGAGACCTCCTCTTTCGATATCATCCACTTATCTAGACCTTTACCCATTACAGTTCTGGGGGTAGCCTGCAGTCAGTGTCGCATCGTCAATGGTGGGTATTTAGAAATTCTAAGTTAAAAATGTTTTTAATGAAATCAATCTTTCGTACCTTATTAAAGCATTAGTGGTAGATAATTATAGGCATATGAATAGAAATATTTTTCATTGTGATTCAATAATTCTGGTGAAATATATAACATCAAATAGACCTATACTTCTCGACTAGAATTTATAGGGGGCATGCCCCATGTAGTGTGCGGGTCTCATGCGGCTAATGTAGATTCCTCCTGAAAATCCCACCAACAAAAAGTGGTGATACTAACATGAGGATTGCCTTATGAGTTTTTTATATGGATCTTAAGTGGCAAAACTATCACATGTATAAACTTCCAATTAAATCTACTTTATTTATAAAAATTATAGGCATCCTTTAAGGTTATGGTTCCACATAAGTCTGTCAATGATTCAACTATTATGTGGTAGATGCACCATGCAGACCCCAAACAGATTTTTATTTGCCATATCAACGCCGAGGTTCGGTTGAAAATAAATCGACGGCTACTAGTCCCATACTGTGCTACACGGAAGAAAAATACGGGAATGATACAGATTTAAATGCGGCTGAAATATTGGAGCTGCCTGATCATTAATTATGACACCGGCATCATTATTTATTGTGGCATTTGTATGTAGCATTCTGTAAGCAATTTTTACCGACAACAGAACAATTTAACTTCTGTAGGTGAAGATACGCCCAGCGATGGTATTAAACGAGAAACTATAATGGTTTTTACGTTTCAGATGAATGAACAGAGGCGTACATAAAGAATATTCGAAGCAAAAATAATTCGAAGTGGTCTGTATTCTGTCGAAACTGCCACACGCGGATCGCGATTTCGATCTTTTTGGATCTCATCAGCGCGTCGCAGGCAGCTCAGAACACAGACCAACTTTTACCTGCTGTCTTAACAGTGCGTTTTAGAAAATACTACAAATGGCGCAGTAAACGTAAAATTTTCGAAGCATTTAAACAGAAATGTATGTAGGTCCATTTTATTTAAGTACATACAAGGTATTTCATTACTATAACAAAAAATTCTTTCCTACAAACAGTTTAATGGAAAATCAGTTGGTGGGAAATACCAATGTTATTTCTTTTTAAAGGACATTAGCATTTGTTTGAATCTCAATAGGAAAACGAAACCTTCATAAATAGGTCAAAAGAACACTCACGATTAACATACGGATTTTTCCAATTTTGTTCGCTGGTTAATACACCCACAAGAACCGCTAGGAAGTTAATGAGGCCCTTTCGATTCAATTTTGGTAATCCGATAGTAATGTGAGAATATAGATAGATAATGAATACCTCGTCCTCATACAAACTGTGCTGTTTGTAGTTGATAGTATGATGATATCTATTCAATATTGTAACTGTTTCAGGGTGGACAATGAGTTTTATAGGGCGAGTACTGTTTACCTACCCCCCTCAAATTATAGGCCCTTGGTCCTTCCACACTGGCTTATTATCTTATAAATACAAAACAAACAAACCAATAATTTGTATTTCAAATTTTATACCAACATACGTAATTGATAATTGCATTACTAAGTGCATTTTTATGTACAATTAAAAAAGTAATAAACAGAAACATTAGTTACCATTTTAACGAATTTCATTTGGGACTTCCCACATCCAGAATAAACACCATCTTCGTAAAACACGCACAGGCAGTTATTGTTACATTCACTCACTAGATGTCACGTAATGTCCTCTTACGAATTACCTCTACCTCCGCCGTAGTAGAAATTTACATTTAAAATAGACTAATTATTTACATTTGCATGATATTTGCATGATTTTTGTAAATGTATGCATATTTATCTCTTACCGGTTGCAAATAAAGAAATCCGCCATGATGCACCGGCCATGTGAAATCGTGATCGCGGTATCCGTTTGGAGAGGTTTTTAATTCCGATCGTGATAAATACTACATACTATTTACACTTGTTGGCATGCATTAAGTGAGAATATCATGCAAAGGTTTTCTAAGTACATACCTATAAAATCCGATTTGCACTTCCACGTACGAGACAACGCAACACAACGCTAACCGACAAATGAAGTAGTGGCCGAATGTCTTTGCTCAATGGATAGCGTGTCATTTGACATAAATTCCCATTTCACCTAAATTCTCTTTTGCTCTAATTTTTATTAGCACATTGACCCAATTTTAAAATGAATAAAATTTTTATTTTGTTATTATATTAGAAGTTCGTAATTAGATCAATTACAAATACTTTATTTCCATTTTGCTTAATTCTTAATTAGTATACTTCTATTTAAATGTTAAAATTAAAGTACCTATATTTTACCATAAAATGGCATCAATTGAGTTGATAAACTTACAACTGAATTTAATTCATTTAGAGTAGAAACAGTAAATGTTTTTTTAATCTGTTTAATAATTATATACGTATTTATCGACACAATAATAAATTGATTTCATTTGTCTTCTATTTTTTAACTTAACCTCCTCGCTACATTTTTTACATTTGCCTACATTTTACAAATATGCATTTATGTGGATTATACCACTGAAAGATGTAAATAAATGTTAATAGGATGCCGCGTCAATAAATTATCAGACTGTGATTGAAATACCAGTAGTTCAAGTATATTAATTATACTGTTTGATGAGAAAACATGGTAAATGCCAGAAAAAAATTGCCCAAGGTGTAGCACCGTCTGGTGAACAGCATGGGAAAATAGCTGTTTACATTCTACCGCATATTTCTTGCGCTATAAATATCTAATTACATTACGATTAATTGTTAGGATATGCTCGAGCTTCTTGCAACTTATTAACCAACGCAAGTAAAACACGCTTTTATGAAATAATGCACACCCATTTCTTGGGATGTACACTAACCGACAAAAGCACGTGAAAGGTATCTGCTAGTTGGGTAGGTTAGGTCGGGATTAAAAAAAAAGAGGACTTTCCCGTTTGTTTGAATTGAGACGCAGGCAGTAATTGTAAATTGTAACTACCTACGCTACTGGATCAGTTCTGATTGAGATTTATAACTTTAAGGGAAACATGTTAAGTAGTGACACTGTAACAGTTCTGTCTATTCAGTTTCTAATTATTGGCTAACCAACCTGACAACAAGAAAGGAAAGCATAACGAACCGAAAGCTCAGTAGAACACCGCAAAATAAAATACGACTTCACATAAATCTTTTCAAGCGTCAATACTTCAAGAAAAGGTGTAAAGAATTTCTCTTCGTGTTAATGACCCCTCGAAGGCGAATATTTATGCTAACTATAAAAACCAAAAACGTTACAAATAGTTAATGTACCTACCTATACATAATCTGTGTATGTATATGTTGTACAAGGTTCGGCAAACGTATGTGCATATGTAGGAAGACTTTTATTGTAGGTACCTACCTGGATGGTACCAAATGATATTAAGTTACATGGACTATTTAAAATGGGTGATGCATATCGTTCGATCAAAGTATTCATGAAACATTTAATAAAACCCAAACTTACCGATTTGACTGTTTTTATGAGTAAATAAAACGCAAATAACCGCTACAATTATAATTATTTTCTTAATATAATTATTAAATAGGTTTCTCTTGTAATTATACACATTAGTACATACCTAATTATCCACCCTGTATATTGAACACCTTGTATACTGACTTGTTGCATTATCCCTAAATTTCATAGACAAAATTGTCTAATTCGGTTATAGTTTTCTAAAAATTTTTTATAACTTGTTTGTTTTAAGCCTGAACGTGTAATTAAAACTCCATAAAGCCTCTTTCGTCAGGAACTTAAATAATTAACTTAAATGTTTACAATTAACTTTGTATTGTTTCTATTGGTAATATCAAATATAGTTCTATCTTTTATCTATCTATGGGATTAATTGAATGCACATTGAACGAGATCGCGAGACGCGGTGCGGTTGCAGTTTTGTCTGTGCTAGTGGTTTTGAATTAAAAAACAATTGATAATCTCATTTAACTTTTGTTTGTCTTAAATCTCGATCCGTAGTCGATAATTTAGTAAAGTGATCGTTAAAATGCATCACTCGACAGTGAATCTGGTAAGGAATAAGTTGTAACATATTTTATTCTTCACGTGGTATTTTAAGGTTATGCGAAGGTACTGCTACCATTTCATGGCAAATTATAATTTTGTGGTAAAAATTGATTGTTTCACAAGGTAATTTCTATTTTTAATGTGTAGCAGTAGGTACTTTTGTTGTTGTACATTTTGAAAACGTCCTTAATTGCGTCAATGGTACCAAAATCTTTGTAAATTACCTGTTGAATACCTATAGGATTACAAAAAATTGCTTTATGTAATTATAGAAATGTACCTGTTTTATAAAGTTCTAGATAACAAAGTATCTTTATCATGTCCTATTTCCATTTTCAGTTATCTAGTAATTAAAGGGTTATTTATAAAAAGAAGCCATGTATTTTTTGTATTTTATGAATTTAGGTATCTAATTATATAATTATAAACCTGAATAATTAACTAAGCAAAACTACTGCGAAAATAATGTTTATAAAACAAATGGTTCAAGTTTTGATTGACCACAAAGGCGTAGTAACGACCAATTAATAATACAGGACCCCCCAAGTACAGGGGCCCTGAAGGGAAATTTGTAAAAAAACAAAAAGTATGCCGGAAAACTAACGAGTAATTACAATAATCACATGTTGGTTGAATACTATGAAAAATTAATAGTTTGAAAATCTGTTTGGAAATCCAAAAATTCAATCCATTTTCCATTTTGAATTACAACAATAGGATTATTTATATGGTTTAGTTACCCCTAATTTAATGTGAAAATATGTATGAGGTGTTTATTATATCGGTAACTAAAAGGATTCTTTAAGGGCAGTTTTGTCCAATGAAGATAATCCTAAGATTTGTTGTTAAAACCTAAGTTTAACCAATAAGAATACGGACTTCTATAGTAACATTTATAGTAGTTCATGTAAGATAATTTTTTTGTTTATTGACATTTTCCACGTCACCCTGTACAATCTACATTCTATTATCAGCAACAAATTAGTAAGGGCATCCGGTATTAGTTCAACCCCATTATTTATGGGACAATGGTGGTGCTGTCGACCCCCTATTTTATTTACAACCCTTGTGCCCTAGAAAGCAGAAGTCAAAACCAATATTACACTAATGACTTGGTTGACATTATAAAAACTTCAAGCCGCGTGTCCTATATAATATATTATTGTTTGCCAAGCCGCAACAGTAGTAATTTTGACCTTAATTTACAACCTTCTTTACATTTACAACCGTTTTCAATATCAGTTATTGTCAGCACTTTAAATGGTCACTGTGTGGTCAGGTACTTAAGGTCACAAAGATAGCCGGAACAGTAAATTGCAGATTAGACATAGACGACAGGTGACTTTTTCATTGAAGAATTCTATAACATTTCCAGCAATTTCTTTCTTTGAAAAAGAGAAAATGTTTCCGAGAGATTAATGAAAATGGGTTAACCATTTAGTTTTGCGTATTGCTCAGCGAAATGATTTTGTATTTTTTGAGTAATAGAAAAATGCATAGTGATGTATGGCTTGGAGTAAAGATGACCGTATAAAAATTTGGTCTGATTTCTCTTAACATATTTTAAAATATTTCACCATCAAAATAATTCATTTCAAAAATTTATACAAATTGTACCAGTTTTCGAAAACATGAAAATGATTGGTACACCTGTTTTTGTGCATTTTTGTTCCTTACGACATATTCAAATGTGAACCTGTCTAGGCGGATTTGAAATTTGATGGTGCCGTATTCGGTAATGGCTACCGTATTTGTATTTCGCTGTTGGAAGTCGTTACCAGACTTTTTATTTGTATCTTACTAAGTTCTAAGTCAGGTGGAGATTCTAGGAAGAAAGCCGAAAATTAAGTTGTCAGAAATTAGTATTTTTCTGTTTTTCCGTTTATTTTTGGTATAAGACTTCTGTTGGAACCAAACTTTAATATTCTAGAACAACGAAGACTATCTATTCTACCACAATTTATAATACATATAAGACTTTCGCATTTGATATTAATTTCAAATTTCCAGAATAATAACAAACCATAATAATCATAAGGAATAAAGAGAAAAGTGTTCCAATGTTTCAACTTATTTAAAATATCCAAACATATCTTAAGTTTGTTACGTACCACGTACATCATGTTGTACTTATGTACATGGGCAATTTCTTCTGCCTGATGATGGTCGCTTGCATTTGCCGTAGTTATTCAACCGTGGCTAACAAATAGCTGTCCCAGAGTCCTACATTGTAGGCTTTCCGAGAACATAATAAATGCAGAAGCAAAATTTTACCCGCCGCACTTGTCAATACTTGCCATATATCAGTTTCGTTATGCTTCGCTGGTGGACAATGCAACCATCCCAGCAAGTGTTGTTTGTATGGTGTGTAAGTATTCTTCGATATGGTCCCGCACCATTTAAAACTTTAGAATATAGGATTTTATTATGTCCACTTGTCAGCGAAAGTGCATACATACAATGCAGATTTTTTAGTAAAAGGAGTTTTTTAAACTATCTTATTTCAAGTGTAACTCAGACAAATGTATCTACAGGGTGTTTTTGAAATAAGTAGCAAACGTTAATTAAAATTGAAAGAAGACCAGGCGAAGTTCTAATCTAAAACCGGCCCTGGGCGTGAATTGACAACGTATAGAGAAATTACGATGATAGCTAAGTACTACGCTACTACTAATAATTTTTAGATACCCACTGTGATAACAAGTAAATACTTTGTTCATTGCTGATAGTGTGCAGTACTATTTAAAGTTCACCTGTCCTCCCATTAGAAAACATTAATTACAACACCAGTATAAACACACGCTTCTGAGAGGCGCAAAAACATCCGGCATTTGACGTACTTCATTTACAGCGATCGTACACGATCCTGTAAATCATTAGCGTTCTGCGCTGGGGTTTGATACACGCGCTGTTTCGTACAACCCCATACAAAGCAGCCAAATGGATTTAGAACAGAATTATGCGCCGACTTGGGGATAGAACCCGTACGTTTAATCTAGCATTTATTGTCGAGAAACTCACGCATTGATCAATGCAGTGATACTCTGCACTGACCTATGATACTGACATATTGATCTTCTTTTAATGACTTCAATTGTCTGCATATCGTGTGTGTAGTATAAGTTTACAGTGTTAAAAGAACAAAAAACTACTCTAGACTGACTGTAAACATAAACGTCGTCAATTACATGTAATCTAATTTAACAAATCACAAACAATATAAATTATAAAAATACAAAAGAAGTATAATACGGTTGCAGCTAAGTAGCATCTGATTGAATGCGGTGTTGCAATGTCGTATTTCCCTGCGTGACCCTACCAGGACCGGATTAGTCCTTGCCTGTACTTTCAAGTACGTTTTTCTCGAAAACGATGGACTTTCTTACCACCAAACATTTATTTACTTTTCTTATTTTATAGTACCCTATCACCTACTGCAAGCTTGGTACTTATTTATGAAACATCCTGTTTGGAGAGTAAATGATTTATTAAATAAATTTTAAATATCACTTAAAAAATGGATGCTTTATGTCTGGTGTCATAGAGGTTCACTCCGTAGTATTTTAAATTGTTTTGACATATATTATAATAAAAGAAAACCGTGCCACAGTTTGACTTGGCTCTGGTGGTACTAAAACTTTCTCTTCTTGGAATTGATGCACTTTCTTACTTAATGTAGAAGCAGATGGGTTCTTTGTGCAATAAATGAGAAAAATATTCGGTTGGGATGTTTTTAGTTGAGTGTATGAGCAGTTTATTGTTATTTATTTCATGTAAAATCAGCTCTCGTCAGTGAATAAAAATTTATTTAAATTTTCTGACCTTTGTGTTCCTGAAATTTCTGATATTCCATGACCAGTTTGAACTTCTTTGACTTTCCTTTAAAATTCTGAAAGTATTTCAAAAATGTAGGCACATACACTTTTCTGATTATATATTCCATTATTAAATTGTGCTCTTTAGGTATTTTAAAGATACAGTTTCATGTTGTACCCTAGGCTTTGCCGTCCTTTCTAAGGAATACCGCTGTTTTCTGAAGGTGACCATCAATCAATAAACCGAAACGTTACAAATTGTGCGTGATTATAGGACTTTGTCTTTCACTGTCAAAAACCAGAAATATGACCCTTAATAATAGTTTTACAGTTCAGTTTTCTTGTTCGGATTCATTTTGATGATTTTTATTTCATAAGAACGGAAGCACTTTAGCTGTTCTTCGAAAGTGGTTAAGGACTTTACAGTTCGTCGTAGCAGTCTGTGAAAAAAACAATAAGGAGAGAAGAAAAAAAAAGAAAAGAAGAACTTAATATATGCCCAATGTTTGTTAGGTTCGGCGCATCGTGTTGTTTAGAATTATGACTGATAATTAGTATAACTACTGAAGGCAAAAGTCGCTCAGTCTGTTTTAAAATGTTGTTTTTGACCGGCCCATCGCGGACTTAATGATACGGTAGCTGCCTCCCGTTCATTTCCGTTGTTATTAAACCGAAAAGTTTAATTTGTTTCTCGACTCCCTAATTCGTGGTTTGCCGAAATTTTATATATTTTGTAATTTATTTCTTTAAAATGTGGGTACATTTTATCTTGGCGCTTTGCGTTCTCAGAATCGGAAGGTGTTAGTATATTTCAAACGAGCTGGACTCTATTCTACAATTTATGGTTGCTT
>NW_020439712.1:0-3775 GCF_000699045.2 Agrilus planipennis
GAATAGCCTTAAGAGCCGCGGTGCATGCTGCTTGGATCCCCTCTTTCGTCTCAAAATGCTTACCTTTCATCGGCCTTTTCAGGCGAGCAAACAAGTCCGGGGGGGTTACATCTGGGCTGTAGGGCGGCTGCAAAAGCGTTGGGATGCCGGCCTTGGGATGGTGGGCGGTGTGAGCCGGGGCGTTGTCGTGGTGCCACCGAAATACACCACTTCTTGCTAAAGCAACATCTGGGTAAGCCTACTTGACCATATCAAACGTCTCTGTTGCAGATTTATCGAGTTTCACACAGAATTTAATCGCGTACCTTTGCTCTAACGAACGCTGCATTTTCGGCTTGCACCACTCACAGAAACACGTCGCGCGAAAAAGCCTGTTCTGACTCTCCAGGTGCTCGGAGACAACTCACCAGCCGCTCGTTCGTTAGCTAGGAATGCCCTTTACCGAATCCAGTCGGTGCGCGCACGCTCCGAAGTACAGTCGCGACGGAAGAAAATCAGTCCTATTACTTTCCGGACACACCCTGTATTTACTAACTACAGGCAAAACGTTCACAGAACATTGAAATTAATACATATATATATCGCACGAGTGAAGATACATAATTTGATTTGTTTAAATACCGCGTTCATTTGTTTCAATCACATTTTTGTTACCGATTGTTCAACATTTATGACCTTATATTGTTATTTAATACATATTTTTTTGTCGACATATTTTCTTTTTATATAGCACGAGTGAAGATACATAATTTGATTTGTTTAAATACGGCGTTCATTTGTTTCTATTACNACCCAAATAAGTCATAAATGGGCAAGTACCTGCGCGACCGCACGCCAGCTTCCTTCGTCCGACCTGTACATATGTAATTTCTTTGCTTTTTACGACGTTGGCTCTTCTCTTTGTTGTTTCCATAAACGGGAAAATCGCTTGGGGTACAGCTGGTAAGTTGTGTTAAAAGAAGCATTGTCGTTTTTCGGTTTTTCCGCTGGTATATTGTCGCAGTGCAGCGTGTCGGAGGCATAACGCCTGCCTCGTCAGCACTTCTACCCTCATATCCTCGCGCCACTTCAGATTTGCTTGCTTGTGCTATCCCGACGTTCGCAATCCTTTCCTTGCTTGCTAGCCGCTCGGTTGTTGGCACTGCAAACTACATGCCAGCTAGTAAGTGTATGTTTCGAAGGATAACGGAGCGTGTGCTTTAACTGGCCGCACGTTTTTATCTATTTCTTTAACAAACAAAGATAACAATCGCAATTGTACCAGCACCGACTGGAATAATAAAGAAATTAACCCTTAAATCCTTTAAAATTAACTTTACAGTGGAAGTAAACTAATCTAAGGTAAATCATAACTACCTACCTACATAAACTACTTTCTATAACGTAAAAGTATCGGTTAGGTGTAAAAATTATCCAAAATATCATGCTTTGAATGCATTTATTTGTTGAGGTTTGTGTTTTGAAGAAACAAAGGCCCTGGGAGGAAGGGAACGGTATCTATCTATAACATAAATTTCAGAAGTTTGTGTTTAATCGTCGTAAAAATTTCCTTAAAATTGTTTTATTTTTCGTCGTATTCCAATATGACATTTCTTGGCGTTGAAGTTAGTAGAATAAAGAACTACGTCCCTCTTATTTTTTCGCACCATTTTCTTCATGTTGAAGTTAATCGCTTGTGGGACGCGCGAAAAATGCCGCGAGCTAGGAAAGAAAAAAAGCAGACAGACACTTATATTAAAGGAGGATAGATATGACATCACCACCCAGATGGAAAAAATCTTCCCTTAACATTGGTGCTTCTTGGAGCTTTTTATTATTTCCGATAACTTATACATTCGTACAAATAACCCAAACTTTTATGGATATTTAAATAGTTAAATATTAATGTTAGTGTTTTAAGGATGTTTGGGAGGTACAATCGGAGACAAGAGTACATAAAATTAGAAATTCGTTATTAATTAGGTTTTGTATCATATCATGAGGTAAATAAATACTATCTATACTAAAAAAAAAATTTCCGGTAAAATTACAATTTTTTAAAATTTCAACGGTTTAGTAAAGCGATTTGTAATTTTTACAGGAGTTTTAGAATTGAATGAGGAACGTTTTTCCAAATTTTTATTTGTCTCTTAGCATTTTGACATACCTCCCAAACATCCTTAAAACAACACTAAATTATAATTTATGAAATTTTGTTTGAACTTTTTTCTTGGATTGATAAGAGCTAGATCCCTTCTGAAGGACCTGTTAAAAGGAGTTTTTGTGAAAACATGCAGATACTTATGAAAAACAGTTTTTTGAAATCATGATCTTGAAGGCCTACTGAAAGCTGCATTTATTTCAAATGAATTAATCAATATATCGTACAAGTTTATTAAAATGAATAGTTCAATAAGAGTCTGTTAAATGCTTACGAGATAGTTCACTAATGGTATAAAGACAGGTCCAAACATCCCCATAACAGAACTGATACTCATACCTAATCCCCTTACCACTGTGGGGTATAGTTCAGACGCCATTAGTGGTAAAACAACAAAAGACGATGATATTCCCATTTTACCAATACAATAAAGTGCTAAAGTCGTTAGAGAATCTGTAATTAAACATTTTTGTACGTAAATACTATAATGCATATCGAAAAAAAGCACTATATATGAGAACATCTTCAGTACTAATGCCAAAATAGGACAATAACAGTATTTTAATTATTAACTGTTTTGTTATATTTTATGACTATTTTATGAGGTCTTGGGCTGCCACAAACGAAAATAAAGTCAATTGTTACCTATCGTATTAGGATTTTTTAGAAAAGAAAACAAAAACAACTAACAACACCGAAAAAAAGGCTTCTTATGGCACTAAAATTTAAACCTCATTAAATTCATTGTGTACAAATATTATTAACTTATTCTTTTAGAAATTTTAAGGAAATAATTAGTTGACATCTTCCTAACCAAATTTGTAATACCAGTCTATTATCATCAGGTGAAAAAGCACTTTATTAGACAAATTCCAACGTTTTCACTTTTGGTGGAGGGTTTTATCAAAGCTAGAGATAATAACAATAATTAAGAATATACTTTTGTAACATCCATAAAAGAATCCTAAATAACGTAAATAACGTTCTTGCCAGTGATAGGCTTAGAAAAATTGTATCCTTCGCGGATTTACTGTGAGAATTAAGCAGCTGTTAAATAACCACATATTTGTAGTTTTCAAGTTAACCTTAACTACAAAATCCTTGTATAATTTCAAAATTATTAGGAATAACATTATTGAGAACAGTAATGCTGTTTATTGTATACCAATGTATTGATTGAACTCTTGTATAGTGGTCAAACGAAAAGACCACTTAAACTGAGGTTAAAAGAACATTTGGAAGATTGTAAGAAATAAGTTTTGACGAAGAATATACCAAAAAACACATCTTGCAAATCATACTTGGTTATTGCTACTGCTATTTTACTAAGTTTAAAAAAAAAATCAGAAGGAGGTGATGATATTCCTCTTTGGTCGTTGACTCGACAATTTTAAGTTAAAGTTTTTTATATAATTAATGTTTATAAAATATTTTATTCATATATATAGATAATTAATCATTTTTCTATTGTGTTTACAAACTGTATTTCTAATTAGAAAATACCACAAATAGCGCGGTAAACGCCATCTGTAGTACGATGCTACATTTTAGGATTACGTATGCTCCAACAAGGTCCATTTAAATATATGGATATCTACTTGCTGAAACGAATCCCGGCGTAGCTAACCTCAACGT
>NW_020439712.1:4881-7365 GCF_000699045.2 Agrilus planipennis
AAATTCACCTTCAGTAGGTCGGAATCAGCTGCTTTTTGGGGTGATGTTATTGTTTATGTTTGGTATTAAGTTACGGATCAGCCGAAGAAAATGCACTCGTGTTAAGGTCCATTAGATGAAACATTAGAAAAACTACGTACCTATCACAATCGAAAATCCCATGATCGTAAACTGATGTGGAACTAATGTAGCCCATGACGTCGAGTATTATGTTATTTTAAATAGAAAAGAAATTTTAACGACTACGGAATAGTTAGAAGCGGTACACAAACAACCCTCACCACCCAGCGTTTGGTAAAGGTTTGTAACATAACATATTAGTGTACGAAAACAAATGTATGTGTTATGGCTGTAAAAGTTGAGACAAGATGCAGACGTACTTTGACCATTCACATGTGTTAAACGTTAGTTTTGCCTGGCAGAGCTCATTAACCCCACATGGGGTAATACAAGGATGTGGCCAGAAGGACCAAGTTGGTTATTTTGTCTTCATTAAATGTAAAAAGCTAAATATCGATATAACCTCGTATAATTACACTGCTGGAAGTGACTCGAAAAAACACACATAATGTTGTAGTTTCTAACAGGTTGTTCAGTTCGCTTTGGATTGTTGTGGAATTTACTTGTTTAATCCGTAGAATATGAAGAGGACTGCCTTTACAACTGAAAATGGACTATAGTAGTTAATGTGGTTTCTTTTGGGTTATGTAATACACCGGCACCATTCGAAAGACTCATGGACACTGTATTACATGGATTAAACTAGAAAATATGTTTGGTTTACCTAGACGACATCATCATACCATGAAGAACTTTCGACGACCACCTTCGAAACGTAACGGAAGTCTTCAAGAAATTGTCAGCCGCAGGACTGAAGCTAGTCCCAAGAAATACATCCTGTTTACAAGAGAAGTAAAATACCTAGGTCATGCCATAACATCAGATGGAATTGCGACCAAACAAAGTGGATGCCGTACGAAGTTGACCCATACCAAAGGATCGTCAAAAACTTAGAAGTTTTCTAGGACTTTGCTCCTATTACTGAAGATTCGTACGATGATTTGCCGATATAGCCCGACCACTACGCAGACTTACAGAACGTGCAGTTTCATTCCATTGGACATCCGAATGCCAAAAAGCTTTTGAACATCTGATGATTGCACTCTTTTGGCCCCACTTTTAACGTATCCACAATCCAGCGAACCCTTCATTGTCGATGCCGATGGTAGTAATGTGGGGTTTGGTGGTGTCGTATCTCATGTACAAGATGAAAAGAAAAACAGAATTATGAAATGGAATGAAGCCGGAACTTCAAGACCATCGTGGACAGATGAAAGTCAAACAACGAAAGGTTATTGGGCGCAGTGGACATCTCATAACTTGAACCATGGCGTTTTGAGAAGAATGTGTGAAAGTCCAGGTGGAACCAGGAACAAGCTCCGAGTGGTACTTTCTAAGTAGAGAATTTCAAAATTCTTCGAAGGAGTCCACGTCGAAGGACATTTCGGCGTTATGTAGACTCTAGGGAAGGTATGAGAGCGATTTTATTGACTACGAAGTAGAAGCAATGTGGAAAAACGGTGCAGGAAATGCGGTCAGTAAAGGACCAAAGACAAGGAGTCGTGGACAAATGCAATGAACGAATCGCAGTCGACATGGCAGAACCATTCCCAATGATAGTCTCCAGTAACCTATACAACTTAGTAGTCGTGGATTATAAAGTGGCCCGAAGCATATGCAATACCGAATCAGAAAGGACACATCAACACCGAGAAGCTTGTCAAGTGATTGGATTAGTCGATACGGGGTGCGAATGGAATTACATTCCGGCCAAGGCAGGAACTTCGAATCAACTGTATGTACGAAGCTGCGATTTGAAAGTGACCGCATGAAGGCCAGATACCATCGACGAGCCTGCTGGTTTTAATGAAGGCAATAAAGTTTGGTTATACAATCCATCAAGGTGGAAAGGACTTTGCCCAAAATTACAACGAGCTTGGAAATTCAGAAGGGACCTCAGGCAAAAATGATGATCGTCCATTTTGACCGGCTTGCTCCCTACAGAGGCGACGTCACTGACCGGGACGCTGTTTCTTTGCACTTGGATTTTTATACGAGAACAATTATTACTGAATTGTACAACACCTAAGCTCTTAATAACATAGTATAATTACATAAGAGGAAAACACGTATTAACACGCATTCGATATTAAAGTAATACACACTTTTCGATCTGTCGCGTATTGAGCATGCACATAGTGGTATGTACAATTATTATATACAATTACTGCAGGTATCGATACCAGCGGCGCCTTGCATGTACCTACACGAATGCTATCGGATATTCGAAATGAATTACAATTTGTACTTAATTAAAGATTATATTGTAATTATCATACTAACATTAATTATTGTTATATTATAAAAGATTTGAGCTGAATTACTTGCTCTCTGTAATATTTAAATATAGGGTGTCCCAGTTAT
>NW_020439712.1:9505-11138 GCF_000699045.2 Agrilus planipennis
AGTAGGGATATAAAGCAGAGGATACCGCAGGGTCGAGTGGCCTTCAATAAAAATAAAAGTCAATTCTATGCTCGAATTCGAAAAAGGTTGTTAAAGGTGGTGTTAGTGGGCGCGGCAGAAAAGAAAAGGTTAGAAGCGTTCGAAATGTGGTGTTACAGGCGATTGATGAGGATACTGTGGATAGAGAAGGTTAAAAATGAAGAGGTATTAGAAAGAATAGGAGAACAGAAGACTTTATGGAAGGCGAGATAGGTTGGTAGGACACCTTCTCAGGCATGAAGGTCTAATCAAAGACATATTAGAGGCAGAAACGGGAGTTACGAGGGGTAGAGGTAGACTTCGATTAGATTACTGTTCGCAAACAGTTAAGGATGTGGGTTGTTCTAGTTTTAGGCAATTGTGAAGATTAGCTCAGGATAGGAAAGAGTGGAGGTACGTGTCCAACCAGTCTTAGGACTGACAACATTAAGATGATAATGAGGTTGATAGGACACCTTCTCAGGCATGAAGATCTAGTCAGGGACATATTAGAGGCAGAAACGGAAGTTAGGACGGGTAGAGCTAGACCTAGATTAGATTACTGTTTGCAAATACTTAAGGATGTGGGAGTTACAGTTTTAGGGAAATGCGAAGATTAGCTTAAGATAGGAAAGAGTGAAGATACGTGTCCTACCAGTCTTAGGACTGACGACTTTATGATGATTTGTATTAATATAAGATATATATGCTTTCAAACATTACTAGTTCGCTTTAAGAATAGTTATTTGTATTTAGGTTTAGTAGGTACTTTTCTTTTTATCGGACATGCGAAGATAGCATATTTATCAAAATAGAATTGTGTAAAATAAATATATAACAACAAATAACTTTAATAACGCTTATATAGATGCTTACTAAAACTTTGTTGGAAGATCATCCAAAAAGGATTGTAAAAAAATACAAAGATCGATATTTTAAAAAGTTTTAATCAGAATAAATCTCTATTATAGAGGAAAGTCATCTAATTTTGGATGTTGTGTTATCTCAAAATCTGTTAATAGTTTTTGTAAACGAACCCACGAAACGAAAGCTCTTTATGATAAAGTGATCCAGTTTGGCTATTGACTAGTAAGTTGTGTCATAAGGAGACAGAGTTTTTCTTTCAGTGTAATTTGGAAATTTCTAGAGTAGTTGTAGAATATGTGTAAGTGATTGAAACAAAAATTACTTTCAGTTTGCCTAATTTGGAATAGGAACGGCACCCATTGGCGTAGCGTGGGGTACCGTGTAGCCAGACATTATCGTTTCGGTTGGCAAAAATACCCAATTTTTTGTGTTGATCTGTGAAAAGCAACCGCCTTGTATCTAACTGGAAAAATTGCATTTTTTCATAGCCAATATAACAAAAGCTGAAGGTCGAATGGTCGGACCCTAACAGTTCAGTTTATGGTGGCGGCGAGGCCGTTATCATAGTCCAAGCAGTCTCATCAATGTCATCAGCAAAATGATGCAGAATCATGAGTTATTGAAATTTTAAAAATTGGAAGTGCGGTAATTTAGGCTTCGCTCCGCGTGGCAGAAATTCACACTACGCCACTGACGGTACCCTAAAATTGGATACTTAAAATGAGGAACCCTATTACACGTCCGGATT
>NW_020439713.1:0-5428 GCF_000699045.2 Agrilus planipennis
AGTGGTGGGTTAGTCTGCAAGGACCTCTTCAACTTCCTTTAGAAATAGTGAAAATGGGTGGGTGTTGATAGTTACTGACATTATGGACTAGACGGAGAGATGATCTAAAACCATTATAAGGAAACTTGGACCAAGGCAGACAAACCAACGGTTGTTCTCCCGAACACTGCACTATGATTTAACTACTAGACCTGTGGTCTATCTATCACAGGGTGAAATTTGGGATATTGCTACACCTACGCTTTCTTTGTGTACGTAACCAGACGCAAAAATATAGCATTTGATTAAAAAATAAATGAAAAGGTTATCAATGCTCAAACCACAGCAGAAAGATTCTATAATGTGGGTTCAGCAGGTTCCCAGCCACGCCCTTACATCCCTTTCCTGCCGTTGCTTAACCACTTCATCTCTGAGATCCCCGTTAAGCAGGGGCTTGTGCAGAGTGTCATCGTGAAGCCTCAGTACAAATACATTTTGTATCTAAACACTTTGTTATGGCTATTGAAACGTCTTCGTATATGACAGTTCAGAGCACTTAAAGTTAGTTTATGATGACCTTCAAATAATGCTGATAATTTAGGCAGATCAAAGGAGTGAACCTACTGTATAGAATCTTAATACAATACCAAGGTGCTGGGTGGTCCGCTGCCCAATAAGGCAGTGTGCTTCCAATTTGCCCGTGGGCAATGACGTTTTGTTTACGTTTAGTGTTTCACAAAAGAGTAGTAACGAAATCGATGCGCATTTGCTCACAGCGTAGCGGACCGTTTCTTTTTCTATCCATTATTAGTGATGATGATTTCTTTCTAATGTTCTTGACTCGAACACAAAAAATTGGTTTCATTGCGTAAACAACAAGAAATTAAGAAAACTCTGATGAACCTTTAGCAAAATCCAAAACTGGCAACATTGGTATGAAATAGAAAATTAACAGAATTGGACTTAAAATGAAAAATAGAGAAGCGTTTAACGGAACTACCCCAAGGTCTAATGGAAACCTAACTTTCAGAAACAATTTCATAATTACATCAGAATTTTGAGATGTATTAGTAACTTTAAAGTGCTTTTCTAATGCACTAATACAATCAATTAAATTGTCGTTACATTGGCAGAAATATTGCTCCTTCATAATTAACTAGATACACATACCTACGTCCCTCATCATTCAAAATTAGAAACAGAAATAACTAGAAGAAATTAATGTTTTTTTACAACACATGCCATGTATCGTATGTGATTGGTTGTTATTTTTGAATAATAAATAATTTACTGCCAAATAACTGTCATACGCTTTTTTTTCCTTATTGGGCACAAAATAGACAATGGAAAGCTTCAACCATACACGTAATAACACAAAATTGGTTTTTATTAGAATTCACCTTTTCAAACAAGGAAGGTTCTGGAAATGATTGATTTATATATTAACGAATATTTTATTAGTATTCACAGTTTGATGATATATTACAAATCGAATATGCAGTCAAGTTGATTTCATGTGGGTACGTTGCACAAATAAATTATTTAAATGCTTTTTTTTCCCATACTGGATTATACCTACTTATTTAAATAATTCACACGAAGCTTATTCCGATGGGCAAATGGGCATGGTATTTATTATTACGTTGTCAGCTAAGGTAGATATATTACTGTATTAATTTTGTCGTGTCGCCTTTAATAAATAGAAGTCACTACTATGCTCGCGAACAGTTACTTAATAAATTCGAAAAAGATTGTTAAAGGTGTATGTTGGAGCGCGGCGTTGTACGGGTGCGCAACAGGGACATTGGGAGCGGCGGAAAAGAAAAGCTTAGAAGCGTTCGAAATGTGGTGTTATAGGCGGATGATGAGGATAACGTGGGTAGAAAAGGTTAGAAATGAAGAGGTATTGGCAAGAATAGGAGAACAGAGGACTCTATGGAAGTCAATAGGAAATAGGCGAAATGGGTTGGTAGGACACCTTCTCAGGCATGAAGGTCTAGTCAGAGACATATTAGAGGCAGAAGCAGGAGTTCAGTGGAGTAGAGGTAGACCTAGATTAGGTTATTGTTCGCTAATAGTTAAGGGTGTAGGTTGTTCTAGATTTAGGGAAATGCGAAGTTTAGCTCAGGATAGGAAAGAGTGGAGGTACGTGTCCAACCAGTCTTAGGTCTGATGACCTTATGTTGATAATCCATGTCTATCTGTACCCTTCTTAACTCCTATTTCTGCTTCTAATATATCTCATATCTTTATATTCACTCTCTCTACTTTTTCTTCCCTTACATACCAATATTTATTTTTATTTATTTTCATGTCATCATGTCATGTTTTTTTTAGTTAATGTCACTTCCATTTTATTTAAAGCTATCTCTATTCCTCCTTGCCGGATGGTAATACTAATACTGTATCATCTGCAAATCTAAGCATACCAATCTTTTGCTCCTATATACCTAAAGTTACCTTATCGTTGACGTTTATCGCGTCCTCTATACATGGATTAAAAAGTAGCGTGTCAGTGTGCATCCTTGTCCGACTCTCTTCCTAACATTTAAATATTAAATTCAACACTTTTTGTGTTAGGCTCTGTTACAGCAGTGGGTTTATTTTTTTTATTATTTTGTGAAGTAATTATTCCAGGCCGATGTACGGGAACTTGTGTGCCAACAGTCGCGTTTCTTGTTAATCTATTTTGGTACTTGGTTAAGTAAAAAAATAACTGAAACCAATACTTTCGTGTATTTTCATATTGTTATGCAACCTTGCGCTAATGTTTCATTGCACAAAAGGTGTTTGTCAACACATCATTTAAAGAAAGTAGTTCACATTTTTTTCGTTCGTTTATTTTTAGCGTTTAGGTGTTAATGTGTTCTGGCAGCATGTTGACTTCAAACATTCAAAAGGTTTAGAAAGTTGTGTGGGTGAAGGATCGGTCGGGTTCTTCTTGGAATTTTCTCCTATGCTCGTTCAGAGACTTTAGCATGGATGTATGAATAAATTATGTATTTTACATTTACATATGCAGCCAAGTATTAAACATATACATACATAAATCAAGCGTGTATGAGATTATAAGTCTTCCAATACCTATACATTTATGCAGCATACATACACATAGATATACATTCATACATAAGCATTAGATCGTAGCTAGACTTAGAGACTATTCTTGTAAACAACATGGGATTTACTGCCAAATTGATTGGCGATTTATGCGATTTGGCACACAGTCAAAAATTCCCTGAATTTTTTATTTGTCCAGTGAGCATGATTTTTGCGATTCTAAATTTAGAGAAAATAAACGCACAACTTTATTATTGTNCTAAGTGGTTGCGCCCTTTCTCTTGTAGGTTTGATTATACCAACAACTCTTGCTGATAAATAAAACAACAACTAAGTGAAATTTAGTTCAAAAACTTTAGCGAACTGGTGTAAACTTACCAGACATTTAGACACCATCGTGCTATAGTTTCAAAAGAACAGCGGTAGCAGCTGAACTGACGGATAACAACTTATTTCTGCCTGATTTCGTAAAGCTATTTCCGATTTTATATCTCCACGATGTAAATCCCTCCTCAACGATAAGACTGAAATTGATTTTTATTTATTTATTAGGCGGAATTTTTTATAGATCTTTATTCTGCCAGGAGAAAGTGATTCCCACACAACAAATATTGCGTTATCAAAAATTTTCTCTTTCATGTATTATAAATAAATCTAAGAAGTTAAAATATAAATAAATTTATGATTATGGTAAATAGGGAAACTCATATTAATTTAGTTATGTCGTTATTTGCATTGATTGAGTCAAGGGAGAATATTTTGGATTGAAATAAGCCATCAGCATAGATACGTTAGTCAGAAATTTACAATAAAGTTCGTTATGTAGTTAATATCTTTATGACCTCGAGCTATTGGTTGAATAATAGCTTGTCTAGAATAATATTTTAATGGATGGAAAATTATGCATGGAAAACATTTTCCGACGGAATTTCTTTATTCTCTTATAATAGCTACTATTTCTAAATGACAGTAATTTATAAAATGTAATTTCGAAAACTTTTAGTAACTTAAAAACCGTAAACATGATATTATTTGAAAGGGTAGAAAAAAATAGTCCTAACTATTATCATAAATTCGAACTCTGTTGATCATCATGAAATATTGTACAATAAATAATTGTCAAGGATATAGAAAACGACATAGAATCCAGAAAGGATGTTCCCAATGGATAGAAAAATTGCGAGAGAATCGTAGGGTAAAGTCTAGTAAAAGATTTTTAAATGATTTTTAATTTAAAATGGAAAGTTATTTGTAATTTAATATGACCATGTGTTTGTCATTTTGTATTGATGTTAAGGTAATTGGTAATCAATATAATCAACAAAATCATATTTCGAGATTATGTGGTGAAAATATGAATAATCACATTAGCTACAATTTAAACAGAGCTGTTACTTCCAAGTTTATTCGTAATATTTCAAGACCTGTCGAATAACATTTTATAAACCTATCCTTAAATAATACATTTATTTCAAATTCTCCATAAAAAGATGTAGCACCTACAGTATATTTCGTTTACTCCTGAGTAACTGAAAGGCATTCGACGACGTCTCGTTCACATTCCAGTACATTTGTTGTTTTTTGAAGTTAATTTTTTGTGTTCTGTAATTCTGTGTATGTTACTTTGACTACTCTGACCAATATAGACTACATAATATAGGAATTCTTGGCAATAAAATAGTCGAAACAAAATTGTAGAAACTTTTCTGAAAAGGTAACAAAGAACCTAATAAAGATAGTAAAAATATAAAATTATAGATGTGTCGATGTTTATACAACTGTATGCACAATTGCTAAATATTGAACCAAACAAAATCATATTTGAAAATTCTGTGGTTCGGCATTTATCTGCAGCAATAAACTCACTGAAGCAATATTTTCCGGATATGGATAATCGTCAGTCCAGTTCTTGGATATTAAGACGATTTACTACGGATGATAACATTATTAAAAACGAAGACGTAGCGGCTAAAGTGGAATATCTTGGACTACGCCAGAATACTACTTATAGAGGAGAATTTCAAAATTATGATCTTAGCTCATTTTTGCGAAAAGCTGGTGTCGAATATCCTGCTCTAGCTAAGAGAGCTTTAAAAATGCTTATACCCTTTGTCATCACCTATAGATGTGAGAGTGGTTTTTCAACTTTGGTTACACTGAAAACAAAGACTAGAATCCTTCTAAATGTGGAACATGACTTAGGATGCGCTTTAAGGGAAATTAAAGCTAACATAGAAAAAATTGAAAAATGCAAAATAATACCAACCATCACGCCAACTGTCTTTACTTAATTTATTGTTTAGATATATAAAAATTGTAAGACTGATGTGCAATTTGTAATTATTAAAGATATTTGTATTTGCTTGTGTTGTTTGTATTGATAACATTT
>NW_020439713.1:6654-7607 GCF_000699045.2 Agrilus planipennis
TTCGAAGTGGTCTGTATTCTGTCGAAACTGCCAGACGCGGATCGCGATTTCGATCTTTTTGGATCTCATCAGCGCGTCGCAGGCAGCTCCGACAGAACACAGACCAACTTTTAACTGCTGCCTTAACAGCGCGTTTTAGAAAATACTACAAATGGCGCAGCAAACGCCATCTGTAGTACGATGCTACATTTTAGGATTACGTATGCTTCAACAAGGTCCATTTAAATATATGAATATCTACTAATAAAAAAGGCTCCTTGATTATAAAGTAATCAATCTCAATCGATCAATCAAGCGAGGGACTGGCGGGTTAGGGACTGACGATTCAGAAGAAAACCTATGAATATTCTGTTCGGTTATATATACCACAATACCTAACGTCATTTAATGAACAGGACATACAAAACAATACTAAATGGTTAACAATTGAAAACTACTACTACTACTACTACTACTATTTAATATAAAAATTGCTTATCGAGGGACTGACAAAGTCACTGGAACAACGCGTCCTAGAACATCTTACGCCGCGGTTGCACTGAATTCCAAAATGGCCGACACAAGGCGAGCAGCATTTGCAGATAACTTCATGTCTATACTTTAAAATGAACTGATTCTCATTCCCTTATTCACGATAAAAACCGCATAATTACAAAATTCCTAAGCGGCTAGGCCTGACGGTTAAAGTCGCGGACACAAATTTAATTTACATAAATGTAATGTTTTTTCGAAATATATTTTATTGATGTTATTAGGTAAATAGTCATATTTTTAAATGTCTTGAATAAAATAAAAGTGTATAAAAGGAATGCTTTTTCAGATATTGGTGGCCAAATATAAAATTTTGATAGGCTGACACGGCTAAGGCCTGATATTTGTGGTAGTTAAGAAAGTTTTTCAAAGTATAATTCTAAATTATTTCAAACATTTTGAGGGCAATAAATAAAATACAT
>NW_020439713.1:8003-12076 GCF_000699045.2 Agrilus planipennis
TTTACCTGCTGTCTTAACAGCGCGTTTTAGAAAATACCACAAATGGCGCGGTAAACGCCATCTGTAGTACGATGCTACATTTTAGGATTGCGTATGCTCCAACAAGGTCCATTTAAATATATGGATATCTACTTGCTGAAACGAATCCCGGCGTAGCTAACCTCAATGTGATAGGCACGTTAGATTAATCGAATAAAATAATTCGAAGTGGTCTGTACTACAGATGGCGTTTACTGCGCCATTTGTAGTATTTTCTATATTAATTTGTAATTCTTATTCAGAATTTGAATCAAATATTAATAAACATGCTAATGGGTGACTCCATGAAAATAGGGCAACTCTATGATGTAGTCTTTACTATTTTTTACATACTGTGCAATTTTAAATTAATGTGATTTATGACTGATCGATAAAATAATTAATGTTCAAAAGGGCCAGTCACTTTGTTCAGTATTTTAAGAGAAATTCAGGTTTTGTAAATTTAGACGTCTAGGGACTGACACATATAGCTACAGAATTATGCTGATATACCATAATATAAGATTTTTTAAGGCAATTAATGTAATAAAATAAGACTCCTACACAGGCATAGCTTCACTTTTATTAGGAACGTATTTTAGACAGTATCATTATTAATTGACTTAANATTTCAATTCATTTACTGATTAATTATGTAAGCAAGTACCTACATAACCCTGGAGGTTTCACGAGTCTTCCTACATGATTTTACTCAAAACATCCCTGTATCCTTAGTTATAATGTACTGATCTCTCTCGATGTTTTTAAATTTTCTACACATATTAATTTGTAATAAAATAATTCGGAGTGGTGTGTATTCTGTCGAAACTGCCAGACGCGGATCGCGATTTCGACCTTTTTGGATCTCATCAGCGCGTCGCAGGCAGCTCCAACAGAACACACGCCAACTTTTACCTGCTGCCTTAACAGCGCGTTTTAGAAAATACTACAAATGGCGCAGCAAACGCCATCTGTAGTACGATGCTACATTTTAGGATTACGTATGCTTCAACAAGGTCCATTTAAANCTACAGGAAAATATGTGGAAATGGCTTCGGCCATCTTTTAGTATAAGTGAGAAAAGTAATATAAACCAAATAAATGCAATTTAAAGCCTTTGAGGGGTGCTGCGCTTAAATCAAAAGATTTTTAAAGTTCAGGACAGCTTTTAGTGAAGATATTTTCAGATAGACGCACAAAAAAATATATTCCATACAGTCACGAAATTGTGCATTTTCGCTCGTGAGACATAAAAAGAAAAAATACTGACAAGGAGATGTGTAATTTCTATCTTCGGTGAACAACTTGCCTTACCTAATTTGTCTGTAGTTCCTACCGTAATGGAGCGAAAATAATCGATAACAGACACTCTTAATTAGGAAAAGGCTTCTTGTCAAACATTATGAATTCGCGATTATATGATAGCAACTGTCTAAGCACAGTGAGTCGTTACGTTGGTTTTTGTTAGAAATTAATTAATTAAATTTAAAAAAGTTAAGTAATCGTTACGCCTGTGAGTTAGTAGAAGTTTTGGAATGTTATTAATTGGTCCGAAAATGTTCATATTTTGGCCTCAATTTAATTTTCATATGTTATTTGTGCTGGCGTTTTCTTTTCGGTTAGCAGAATGTAAAATTTGAAGATATTTCACAGAGATTATGTTGTTCATGCAAATTTTTCCTATTTATTTATAAAATTTAATAGATTAGAATCCATTAACTTTGTAATCTTGCTCAGTAATAGTAAGCGTCAAACTGTTTACGGGCCACGCTTAAAATAGAACGTTGATACACAAGACTGAGAGCAAAAACTTTCCATTGACGCTGAAAATTCGGACGCTGCCTTTGAATTTTTTATATGTTTAATGGATGTCTCTACTAAAAACAAAATCAAAACAAATTAATGCCCCGAAAAAGTGATAGATGAAAATGTCAAGTGTCGGAAGAGAATAACGTGGAATGTAATATTCAGAAGTTTTTCCTTATTCTCCTATGGCAAACAGCTAAATCATTACTATCCTAAATCATTACTAAGTTCAAGGTAGTTATTCTATAGCGAATAGGCTGTTCTCAGAACAAGCAGAATAGAATCATTATAAGATGGCGTTTTCTTAACATAGCGGTAAAACATACCGACCGTAATACGTACGTTTCAATTTATGCAAATTAAGTATTTCGAGAGGAAAGATGCGTTTGGGGGGCCGTTTAAATAGCCCCCTCTGTTCTCCTACTCATTCTAATACCTACTCATTTCTAATCCTCTCTATCCACGGTATTCTGGTCATTCGTCTGTAACACTACATTTTGAACGCTTCTAATATTTTTNTGAAAATTTTATCGGAGGAAAGTTAAAGGTCAACAGAGCAGAAGGGGCTTTTTTAATTCTTGGAATATTCTGCTCAATTCAGATCATTTATTGAATTTTTTGGCGTGTAGCAAACATCTGTTTACCCTGTTATTCGAATATTAAACTCCGGAAGGGTATTTGTTTAGCATTTCTCATACCATGTCGATGCTTCTACATAAAAACAGTTCCCGTTATCTGCTGTCATAATTCATTCCGTAGCATTTGTACCGTATAATAATTCTTGTATAACGCAATTTTTTGAGCATTTTGTAATAAGTAGCAAGCTTGCAGGAGGTGATAGGGAACTATAAAATCAACGAAATAATTATGTAACTGTTTAATAGTCCGAAAGTTCACTGTTTTTGATATGTAAAAGTAAATACAATGTTCAGTCCGGTCCTGGTAGAATCGCGCAGGGAAATACGACAATGCAACGCCTCATTCAATCAGCTGCTACTTAGCAGTTGTATTTCTCTTGTATTTTTGTACTCATGTATTCTGTGTTATTTGTTGGATTAGATTAAATGTGATTGGCGATTTATACGTTTACAGCCAGCGTAGAATAGTTCTTTGCTCTTTTAACGTTGTAGGGAAGCATTTTCCTAGACGCAGGGTTGGATCTACTGGCTCTGTACCACCTTATCTAAATCCGTTTAACTTCTTTGTATGGAGTTGTATGAAACAGCACGTGTATCAAACGTCAACACAGAACGCTAATGATATATACGACCGTGTATGATCGCTGCAAATGAAATACGTCAAATGCCGGACATTTTTGCGGGATAAATAGTTTTTGTAGTGTAATTAAATTTTTCCAATGGAAGGATACCACAAATGAAAAAGGTAACGCACCTTGGCATTACCTCAAAGATGGTTTTGAAATTTAATAAAATTACTATTACGTATCCAGAGGATATTAATTTAGCTATTAAGGGTTACATAACGTTAATTGTTTCTTTCTATTGTGTTCTTAATACCTTGTCGTGCTGTACTTTAAGTAGTACCTACTGTATGCTATCAATGATGAACAAAGTAGTTATTAGCTAATTGTTATCGAATTGGTCATCTACAGATTATTATGTGTAGTAATGTAGTAGTAAGCTGTTGATAGTTACTTTATTGGTTGTTCCATAACCATCACTATTTACATTTTTCATCGATGTAGTTGCTTAGTTGTTATTATAATTTCTCTATACATTGCCAATTCACGCCCAGGGCCGGCTTTGGGTTGTAACTTAACTTATTGATAAATAACCGCAGACAAAGCCCACTAATCTACAAATATTTACCACTAATGACTTATTAAGAGTTTCTGTCACCCAGATAACCGTTCTTTTATTACTTAACATTACCCTCAATAATTGCAATGCCTCTAACAGATATCACAGTTAGAGTTTATTATGCTGCATGTGCACATTTATTAATTAATCACTACCTGTATAATAATATTTTAACTTCAGTTAGTAATACATACAATAACAGCAGTAACAAGCTGAGACACAAACACTGGGATATTCTACTACATTCAGTCATCAAAAAGCGGCATTATCTTTTCAAAAATACGACGCGGTGCTTATCTACAGGAAAACATGTGCAAATGGCTTCGGCCATCTTTTCGTATAAGTGAAAAAAGTAATATAAACCAAATAAATGCAATTTAAAGCCTTTGAGGGGTGCTGCGCTTAAATCAAAAGATTTTTAAAGTTCAG
>NW_020439714.1:0-728 GCF_000699045.2 Agrilus planipennis
AAACAAAAGAAAAGTACATGACTACAACACTCACTTCTTTACGTACCCTAAAATTAGGATCCTAGTCTAATTGAAGTTACAGCTTTCATTCGATTTGATTCAAACGAAATAACTGTTGTAGTGCTCTTGTCCTTTCTTAAAATTACCTTGGTTCAAGTTGGGATTGAGTTTGGTTACGTGAGGTTGTAATTCAATAAGCATTTAGAGTTACAAGTTGAAATTGCGAGTTACAAGTTTCAAATTTCAACAAAAATATGTTTCGTCCTTCTACGCCTACGCAATAAAGCGTTTGAGGGTTGTTAACGTAAAGATAAGATGGCATAATTGATGGAACAACATGTATTCACATTTTATGTCTTTGAATATATAGTCCAAAACAGGACCGTATCCGAACGACAAATACGAAATAATGTCGTCACGTTTACCATGAAAATTTATTAGTAAAAACAGAGGAATATGTCTCTATACGGTTATGCCTTTAATGTACTACTTATTTAAAAGCAACAATATTTTAATTTTTATTTTTCGTTATAGAATCATTTTTTCACTGTTGTCAATAAAAAGGTTTTAACTATTGATGTACTTATTAGTATAAAACTTACGGTAGAGGTAGGCCTAGATTAGATTACTCTTCGCAAATAGTTAAGGATGTGGGCTGTTCTAGTTTTAGGGAAATGCGAAGTTTAGCTCAGGATAGGAAAGAGTGGAGGTACGTGTCCAACCAGTCT
>NW_020439714.1:6203-7576 GCF_000699045.2 Agrilus planipennis
GAGTTAGGAGGGGTAGAGGTAGACCTAGATTAGATTACTCTTCGCAAATAGTTAAGGATGTGGGCTGTTCTAGTTTTAGGGAAATGCGAAGTTTAGCTCAGGATAGGAAAGAGTGGAGGTACGTGTCCAACCAGTCTTAAGACTGATGACCTTATGATGATGATGATGATCGCTTCATTACGATGAAGAATCGACTATTTTCTGTGATAAACAGCAACAGGTCAGTTATTTGGACAGGGTCATTGGAGTAACCTTAACTACAGGACGACAATGTGGTAATGACTTGACACACCACACGACAGTAATAATACAGAAACATTTTGTCTTGATTATAAAGAACTAATTGATTAATTACTTTTTGCCTTCATACCTCAATTTTAGTGCAGTATAAAATTGTTTCATTCATAAGACCGCAATTCCTTTTAAATTTTTGTCGATTTTGTTGATTATTTGTTAGCTTTAGTACACTTAATAAAATCTTTTTTCATTTTTACTACCAAATAATCCTAGCATGTTATGTAAAGCAGTAAATTACTATATAAATGATAGTGAATGAAGAAAGTGTGATAAGTATCGTTTTTAAATGTGGCTTGTTTTGCGATTAATAGTATATTTCTATTATACTACGTATTTCAAGTATCTTTTAATTAAAGGTAGCAAGTCCTTACAATACAGGTAATTTGAACGCTAATGCCGCATTCAAAGGTAAATTCGATTTATTCTGACGTGATTGTGTTCAAAGCAACAGTAGATTGGAAGGTCAGATCAACCAATTTAACTCGACCAACGATAGCTAAGTACAACACCAATACAAGGGAATTCGACTAAATTACTAGATCGATATGTCTCGATATATGACCATATGATTTCCAGGATTGAGAAAAAGATTTCAAGAGTATTTCATTTCTGCATTGATTCACTACTATTAAACTTTGAGAATAGTGAATTAAACACTAATTTTTTAAATGTGGAATAAGTCGTTCATCAACCAAAAATTATTAGAGAATGGTATTTATTTGGTAATCGGAATCTCCGGGAAAAAAGGCCCGCAAAAAAAGCTTCCTGGAAAAATCTCCAGAAAAACATCCCCGGAAAAAAGCCTCCGGAAAAGAATTTACTATAGGAAAAAATCAATACTCTTGATTAATCATAAGGTACATGGTCAATTTTATTAGGAATTTAACTTCGTTCTGTTATCAGATAGTTTTTATGTCCCTATGTTGACAGAATACAGGATTTAGTATACTACATGTAAATAAAAAAATACTTATTTACGTAATTATTGTTGAAAAAGAAATGGTTTATTTATTTTATTATTTAGTTTTCTAATAATTTATATTTAATATTCATAAATATTGCCCCTGACAATGAAA
>NW_020439714.1:7646-10165 GCF_000699045.2 Agrilus planipennis
GCAAACAATGTTAAAAATCAAGTACATTGAAATTTATGTAAATATTTGAATAATAAAAAACCATATAAACATGCATATAATTGTTGCTCGGAGTGTCAATAGATGTGAAAACCAGATTGATGTTGATAATTTTTATTCAAACATTGTGAAATTTCAAATTTTAATACTAAAAGTTCTATGTTTTCACTTCTATCGGCAGTCCCTATAACTGCCAATTTTATTTTTATTTTGTTGTCTTTGTTATTATCAATTACTATTATATTATCTTGTTCTTTTTGTCGCGTTATTGTCATTTGTATTTTTCATTTTTGTTGTGTCTTTTTGGTATTTGTGTTTTCATTTTTCTTTTTGTACATATTTTTATCTGTTTCTATTTCGCGTTTCTGTTCATTTTTGTATATAAATGGTTATTTGTTTTTATAAGTGTTTTATTAGTTAGTATTTTATTAATATTAACATTAAAAGACGCTAAAGTAGAGTTTTGGTGTTGCACATAAAATTTATGCACTTTTGCTATCTGCACAACTTGATGTATAACAAAGGGTAAGTGGCTTCTAGTTAAAAATATAAAACAGTGTTTGTTGATATTTGATTGCAATTAAGGAATACTTTTAGAAATTGCAGAGGCAGTGTAGGCGAAGGCTTTATCTAAAGTTTCACAAGTTTAACAATTTCAACTTCGGGATCGATTAGATGAATCACTTTAATTATATTTGGGCATACTAGGTCCAGAAATTCTAGTAAGTAACTTTGGATGGTATTCGGCTAGGAGTGGGTGGAAAACATGAACATGCGAAGAACTTTTCAATGAGAATTTCAGTTTTAGTATCCATCTATAACCAGATTTATTACGAGGTGTTTATTATTCGTACTGCTACTTTCTCGTAGGCACTTCTTTACTAAAATTCACAAATGGGCGAAATTTATTCAAGAATATCTCATAAGTTTAATGACGTTACTGTTTATGAGATTAACTTAATTGTTGTGAACTTTAAGAATAATTTCAATGCCAATTAGTGAATAACTAAGGTAGACACTAGACCAAGGATGTCCAACGCGGATGATTTTGAGGGCCTCTTTGGAAATTATTTAGATTTAGACCTATTACAAACATTCGAACTCATAACTGTATACACATTAACAAAACTATCTGCCTTATATTCACATATATTGTTTTAAAATCAAAGTTAATTTTTTCTCATAATTTCAACTGTTAACTTTTATATATACAAGGTGACCCGAAAAGTACGCAATATGCTCACTGCTGCTAAACTGAAAGTTCAATCAAAAAAATTTAATAATGAACCGGATATCAATCCTTATTTCATAAGAATGGCTTTGTGTTAGTTCCTGGATGATTATTCGGAATTGATTACACATTATATATTAAGCATCTATAAAACAATGGTAATTAGTCGTCATTTTCCGCATTTCCATACCTACAAAATGATATTATGTACTAATTATAAAAATTATTATATTTATCTGATGGAGCTCTATAGCTACAACAAACTTTCCTATATAATAAAGTCTAGATACTATTCGTATAGGCCGAGTGCAAGATCCTATTGAGTATTGTAATGTTATGTAAGCAGACCTAGCGGGTGAAAATCATTTTTTTTTTATTTCAGGAGCGGGAAAGACCGTAAATATTATGTAAGATAAAAACTACGTTGAAAATTGTCATATCGTAATGTGTGAAATACGTGATTATGCCTTATATAACTAACTTAATGAGTTGTGATTAATAAATTGGGGTAAGCTCTTTTTGTTTTACAATTACAATTTCACTAACCGACCAGGAGACTCGGAAAGGAGAAAGGAATATTGTCAACTATTTTTAAACAAAGTAAGTGCATTATCGAGCTTTCTTTCAAAAATTACTTGGACAGATGAATCACAATTTAGAAAAGAAAACTATCAATGAAAAAAATTACACTTTTGAGTCTAGAGAAAGGAGCTATCAGGATAAATTCAATTTTTTACATTTTTGTTCTTTTTATGAACAATAATGTTGAATAAAATAATTCGAAGTGGTCTATATTCTGTCAAAACTGCCCGCTTCGGATAACGATTTCGATTTTTTTGGATCTGATCAGCGCGTCGCAGGCAGCCCGCCAGAACACATACCAACTTTTACCTGCGCGTTTTAGAAAATATCACAAATGGCGCGGTAGACGCCATCTGTAGTAGGATGCTATATTTTAGGATTACGTATGCTACAACAAGGTCCGTTTATATATATGGCACATTACCATAATCGAATTAAATAATTTTTTAATAATGTTGAACTTGAAATTTATCAGCACAATTTAACAGTTGAAAGTTGGATTAAATTATGACGAATGCCTTTTCATAATTAAATTCTGGATATTGTTTCTTAAGTTCTAACGAAGGACATCCTTGATAAACTTTGGACATGTATAAATAAATCATTTAACACAGAATCATACTGACAGTTATTTGTCTTATAGTATGTTAGTTATATATATATATATATATATGTCACTATATCTCTC
>NW_020439714.1:10630-11464 GCF_000699045.2 Agrilus planipennis
TAAACTTGTGGATTATGATTTTTGGCGTAGAACCTCAACGTGATAGGCACGTTAACTTAATCGAATAAAATAATTCGAAGTGGTCTGTATTATTTTATTATTATTCGAATTATTTTATTCGAATTATTTTAATAAAAAGATTTCTTATGTCTTATAATTTGCAGGAAAGGGGCGCTCACAATTTTTTTATTTTGCTTCTTATAAAGTTTGGGGGATTTAAAACATGTTCCTCACCTTCTTCCACAAAGGGATAACAAATAAACGAATAAATAGACATATAAATGTCATTTAAAATATATTTTGAGAAAACCTTTTGTTGAATTTTTTAATCAATTTCTGTCACTAAGTGACAGGAACACTTTAATTGAAAGTAATAACGTCGTCTTCCAGTCATTCATCGTCACGTTCTCGTAAAATTAATCTGTCAAATGTCGTTTTATATCTACACTCTCTTCTAAAAAGGGGCAACCCAGAAACATGATAGAATCTTTTAACAAAAGAAAGTCGAAATTAATTATCTACATTATTGCCATTTTCAATTCTGTTCATTTCACCATCAGCTACTTTTTTTACCTGTTTTTTATAAAGGTACTTAACCCGAGCAGAAATTTGTTAGGGCTGGAATCCGGCTCTCATCCGGTTATGCTAGTTCAGTTAGGGGCCTGATCAGGCAACCTGATAGTAGCCTGATCAGAATATCAGAAATATAACGCCTCTGCGTCTAATCAGGTAGACGAGTCCGTTCAACAATATTTCACTTTATAAAAGCATAAGCCGAAGCACATGAGTTTTTATTGAATATTGTTAAAACATTAAATTTGCAATTTTATTTTA
>NW_020439715.1:0-2337 GCF_000699045.2 Agrilus planipennis
GTATCTGAGATTAAAAACGTCTAAATGAGGAAAAAATGAGTCTAAATAGTTCATTTGAGGATAAAATGAGTCCCAATTTTTCGACTCGGGTTTCTTTCTTCTCTCATACTTATTGGTTTTGCTGATGAATTTTTATTTTCAGTCGCGACACTCGTTAAAAATATGCGTTATTACAATAAACCCTATAATGTTTACTCGAGAATTGTTTTGAATGATTGTGATCGAAAACGAGTCGCGTACAACAGCTCAAGTTTGTAGGTAAGTACCTACCTGCCCACCTAGTACGTAAAATGCATCGGGCTTACAAAGGCATCACTCATTAGTGAGCCGATGAACCAACCGTGCTCATAAATGCCCTCGAATGTTTTATTAATGAACGCGAAACGACGGCAGATAGAAAGGAGTGAAATATCTCACATTACGACCATCAAAAACTGAAATAGCAATTACTCCCTGAAACCGTTAGTTAGAAGAAGAGTTATCTAGCAGGTGGCCTCTTTATATCATATTATATATTATTACTATAAAGTTTTGTAGGTTACAGCAATTAGAAATTGTGATGGAGAACACATATAGGTATCGCAAAATGTTCACCGAACATGGACATTACACATTTCTTTGTCTTCGTCGCAGAAGCGAAATTGCACAATTTAGTGAATGTGTGGAATATATTTCTTCAACAATGTGACACCTGAGACCTCATTGTGTTAAAATATTCCATTGCATTATCAAAATTTACTTTCAATGGACAATATGGAAAGATTGGATGTGGATATTTTAAGTAAGATATTATGAACTTTAATTTTGAGAAACTTCTTTCACAAAAAGCCACCGAAACATAAATAGTAAAAAAAAAATCTTAAACATAGTGCTAGACTCAGAACATACTCAGAATGGTTCTATTTTACAATGAATTTCAGACGGTCCAAGGTCCATTGGACCACTTTTTATAGAGAAATGCTGACGGCTTCCAAGTGGCGCCTCAGTCGTAAAATCTCCAAAATAATGTCCTTTGTATATAGAAAATTCATTATAGATTTTTGTCAGATTTGGAACTATTTAGCGAAATTTCTGTTGATGTAAGCAGAGGTTTAGGTTGAACAACACCAAATGCTATGAGAATGTCATCCATTGCCCTGTAATGATGGTCTAGTTCCCCATAAAATCTATCATTCCAACATAGCTCTCTGCAGCTCTTCTGGCAATGTTAGTCTTGGGATCTGTGACATCTTCGGTATACGTTTTCGAAATCTCCTTCCTCTTCTTTCTCACATTTTTCAGTTTCTTAGAAAATAGCTCTTTCCACTATTTCAGCACGTCGGGAATATGCGCCTGGGGCTACTAAGCTACGTTAGTGAGTTGTAACCACGTTGTCACCCCTTAGTGTTTGTCACCCGGGCCGAACCGCTCCCACACTTTACGCCGCCACTGGAAACTGTTCTAAACTAACCGAACTATTAAAATCTATTGAACAAAACGTAACAGCCCTTAAAACTTTACATTGCATTTATTGGACTTTTTGTCGTATTTTTGAAAAGACCATTCCGTTTGATGGTTGTATGTAACAGAATGCTCCTCCGTTCGGTACTCAACTCGCCACCTGTGTATACATAACTAAAGGTACCAGATAATCGATTAAGAAGCGGTAAAGTTTTTTCATTTGTAAAACAATTTTCGCTATATGAGAGTAATAACGGCAACGAACTCTGCTACTAGAGAACTATCTACCTATCTAACACTAACATTTACGAAGATCATAAACTTTCGTGGAATGAGAATTAGAATTACATCAAATAGAAGTGCATTGTTATGTAAGTATATAATATCTGACATTAATACTGTATGAGGAAGTTCACTAAACTTCATAGGCATTTAAATTGCTTCAGTTTCTGACAAAAATGTAGAAAACAAAACATATAAACACTGAATTACAAAAAGAATATTAAAAACAGTAGATACAGCCTTTATGCCAAACAAAATTTTCTGTCGGACGAGATATTTTAGTACAGTCCATTTCAATTTGTTAGAATTGTGACCTTGAAGAAATCTGCGCGAAGATAGAAAGAATAGACACTAGGCGTGACCAAGACAGAAACAGTTAGAATAATCTTGAACGAGCAGAGCTCTCGATGGGCGATCTTAAGAGATCGGCTAGAACTGTACAGTACTAGAGGAAAATGTTTAGCAATTTCTTAAAACAAAAATGTATATAAATTAACAATAGAAAACAAAGCAAAAGTTTTATAGGTGTGTAGAACGTTAAGTTAATTCACTTGTTATTATTTTTGGCTAAATATGCTTTTAAATAAAGCATATTCTTAAATTTTAACGAGGCAG
>NW_020439715.1:4729-5926 GCF_000699045.2 Agrilus planipennis
TTTTTATGAGGTTTTACTCAGGTGACCACCCTTTTTCGATCCCCCCCTACCCTCTTTCGATCCCCCCAACCCCACCCCATCTACCCCCCATAACTTTTTATGGAGGGAGACCGCCACGAACTTTTTATGGTACATTGTGGCCTCCTCTCTCGATCCCATCCACCCCCACCCCCCATCATCTAGACATTTACCTCTAATTCCTTTATTGGTTTAAACAAAAAAGTTCTTATTATAGTACCAATTGAGAAACGTAACTTTCTTAGAATTTGTCCTTCATTCCTTCAAGTGTGGTGTTGCAATAATTTCTTTCACTCGGATTAACAAAAATTAGCATGACCCAAATAAACAACATTATTGACCCCTAAATTTACGATACATTTCTTCACAATCAAAGTCGGATTTTAAAATATTTTCGACAAACATTGTAAATGACTGATTCTATCGTTTTGGACCTCACCAAGAGTGTTTGACAACAAGCACGTGAGCTGAATGTCTTCCATTTTTTTTTTTCAACCTTTTGAGGCGAACAGGTAGCTGACTTTCTCAACTATAAACATTCGGTTAAATCATTTTCATTGTTAAAAATGTTTTAAAACCATTTCGTGTTTATGATGAACGTAAAGAATACTAGCCTTCTCCTTTGGCGTGTCATGCAGGAATGTATTATGAATAAATCACTCGGCGATTTGCATACGATTACGTGAAGCACAAACTTATTGTCTTATTTAATGTGTAAAGTTGTGAATACCGACAACAATGGAAATATTATTTTCAGTAAAGAAAAATATGGAAATTGACCATTACACAATCGGAGAAGACACTCAAACAATTATGACATGAAAGTTTAATTTTCTCTTAAAACGAACGGCACCGACTTATGCAGGTAGCTACAGGTATCATTTGATTAATTAAATTATTTTATCGGTCTACAGGCACAAATTTTATCTAGTAAAAATTTAGTAGTATTAACAAGCATCTACTTGACTAACTGAATCTACGACTAAACTTATAGACCAGAGCCGGGCAAACTTTAAATTCGCAGGAGCCGCTACATGAGGTTAGTTTGAGTCACTCCATACCCTTCAATGAGTACGAGAAAGTAAGCAGTAATGAATAATTTTGTTTTGTCTTTTTCTTCTCCCTTCCACTCCCATATCAAGCCCCTTCATCCCGTAGACGAGCGAAGCCACTCTCGCA
>NW_020439715.1:7704-9493 GCF_000699045.2 Agrilus planipennis
ACGTACCTCCACTCTTTCCTATCCTGAGCTAAACTTCGCATTTCCCTAAAACTAGAACAGCCCACATCCTTAACTATTTGCGAAGAGTAATCTAATCTAGGTCTACCTCTACCCCTCCTAACTCCTGTTTCTGCCTTTAGTATGTCTCTGACTAGACCTTCATGCCTGAAAAGGTGTCCTACCAATCTATCTCGCCTATTTTTTATTGACTTCCATAGAGTCCTCTTTTCTCCTATTTTTTCTAATACCGTTTCACTTCTAACCTTTTCTACTCACGTTATCCTCATCATCCGCCTATAACACCACATTTCGAACGCTTCTAACCTTAAAATAGTGATTGAAATAAGAATTTATAGCAAGGAGTTAAATTGTCAAATTATAGCTTGTTGAGAATGTTTCGTCAGGTCCCCAAAAAAAGGAGCAACCGCAAACAATTTTATTACAGTTTTTCGGTAGATGTTACTTTCTACAACTATTCGGTGATAACGCCCACATTTTTTATTTTTATTGAACGTGGCCGTAGCATAATTCGTACTAATGGTAATATTAACACATGTAAGTTTGCACTCTTGTTGTTGTAAATAACTTGACAGTAGCCGTTCATATTTACACGTCCATTAATGCTTATACGAGGTTAAGGAATCGACTATTACTTATGCAAATTAAAAGAAGAAATGCTTTATCGACTAACTTGCTTAACAAACAGTGCCTACTATTAACTAATTTGCACTTATAGGATCTTCCATTATTGCTTATTGACGTTAAACTTTATTAATAAAGTAGCAACTAAAATCAGCCTATCTATTCAGCAAAAGATTACTAAAACTGTAACACATTTTCATTTGCAAAAAGGAAACAAACTTTTAGTACTTACAAGCACAACATGATAAAGTGTAAACGGTTAGAATGAGTGCTTTACAAATTATAGCATTGTAGGCTTTCGGGCCCTTTTCATAGGGCTTTTTGACAAATTTCAAGCATTCGACGCATTTTTTGTCGGAAGTACTGCACCGAATAAAAACAACCATAACAGTTGGAGGTTGGAATTGGAGTGTAGAGGTTGATCTACTATTCTGGCAAGATGCCTAGTCCCTCTAGGGAAATGAGATACATTGGCAGGAATATTCCTCTTTACAAAAGCACTACCAGCAGGACTCTTACTACTGCTTTTACTACTACTTATACGTTCTATCATTAAGTCTACTTGAATTCCTTATAAGGCATATACCTAACCTGCATGCGTTTGACAAAGGATTCGTATTATTATTGCTTGTAATGATGTTTATTCTATTTCTATTTGTTATTTCAAATTATCGATGCATTATGTACGATAATAATAAATTTTCTCTTTAGAAAGTAAAGAATGTTTTTATTGTATTTATAAAAAAAATGTGTCATAAAAAGGTCACTCTGAATTGCGAATCTTTGTTAAATAGACCCAGTTACATGCAACATCTGAAAAAGGAGTGTACAGTGACAGGCTGACAGCGCTTTTGACTAAGGATACAACAAGTTTGAAACGATCACGATATAAAGTACATGCCTACATTTTGAATTAGACAAACAAAAATAGTGTAATACTCGTTGAAAGAATTAAAAGTGGGATATATCGCGGTTCGATGAACAAGTGGAACAAATGTGACACGCTGCGGAAATACCCAGTTAGTCTTACATTTCTATAATATTGACAAAAATTTGCCTTCAAGAAATAATCTATTTACTTAATAAGCACATTACAATAATGTAGAAGTTCAGATTTAAAAGTCTAGGTTTTGTTGAACATGTTTTG
>NW_020439716.1:0-512 GCF_000699045.2 Agrilus planipennis
ATACGAATTTTCAAATTAACCGTGAGTTAGAAGTAGAAAGTCAATTAATTTTAAGTTGACTGTTTTTTGCTAAACTCTGGTGTGGTAATAATAGTACCTACTTGATTAGTAAGAGACTTATAAAGTAATTGAAAAGTTTATGGGAATGATAGAAGAAAAAACATGTGTGCAATTTTTATTTATAAATTAGGAATGGAGGTTTTTCAAAATGAAAGAATTTTGAGTGAGGTTTACATTTCTTTGGACACAGGTGCTTCCCAACAAGCCTAAGAACAGTGTTAGTCGATCAAAGTTTGTCAAAGAAAAAATGTGACCAGAATTATATCGACCATTTCCACTCATTGATCTTGGGTTATAGTGGTACCTTCTGCAATTATTTTGCTAACGTTTTGTAAACATTTCGTATTTGTTGGAAACATTTTCCCTCAAGTTGATGACTCTTTTTATCACCAGATGCCACCTACTCAATTGGTTATATTTATTTATTTAACTTGAATTATAATATGTATTAA
>NW_020439716.1:2759-8991 GCF_000699045.2 Agrilus planipennis
AACAGAAGAAAATCTACAGTTAAACAGTTCAAAGAAAAGAATAAACTATCCGGACGTTTCCAGATGGTTCCCAAAAGTAAACAAAAGAGTATTTAAAAGAAGAGAATATATTAATAATTAGTGTAAATAAATAGTTTTTGTTATCTGTCTTAGAAGTAAATTTTGTTAAACCCACGAACATTACGGTATGAGCGTTTGGGACGCAATACAGTCTCACAATCTCTATCACTCTATCTTAATCATTCAGGTAGGTCCTCTTCAGCTGTGACAACTGCAAATTTTTGTTACATGCTCTTTGAAAAGAAGCAAGGTTTAAAAATGAATTTAGTATGATATGACACATCTCTCAATAACACCATTTTTCAATTGCAATGTAATAAGTTTCTTCTTCTGGTTTTGTTCAAATTTTTCTGGACTGAAAGTTTTCGAGATAGGTATTCATTTGATGGGTATTCAACAAGATAACTTGAAAAAAGAACTCATGAAAGATCCTTCAAGGCTGATTCCTTAAATGGGGTTTCAATTTTTTATACGTTACCTTTGTAATTAGTTTACCATTTTCTGTAACTTTGCATTTCAACATTTTATGCTATGTAGATGACTGTATGTAGCTAAAATATATGAATATGGCAATAGGTATTCAGAACAAGTTATTTAGTAACATATATCAGTAAGATAAACAGATAAAAAGGTGACCTTTTTGAACAGAACAAAAAGGTATACCTACTGTTTTTAGCTAAGTAATATGCATTTAATTTCAGTATTACATCTATGTAGACAAAGAGCAACAAAATTTTAAAATAAAAAACTGAAAAGAGAAATTTGGTAGATTAGCCTAATGTGAACCCGTTAAGTAGGTCCATGTACCATTTTCGAGTACAGTCGAGAATTCAAGGGACCCGAATATTCTCATTTGTATAGAATTTTCTTATTTATAAAGGTTAACAGAAATCGAACATAAACGTGGTGCTAGGGCGTTAAGAAATAGGTAATACATAAGTGTATATATTGTTATGTTCTAATACTATAAACACCTTTTTTACTTTCACGTCATTAGTAGTTAATGACCCATAATAATATAAGGGACAGATAGTAATTGTTAAGTTAGTTCTAAGTTTGGTTTTGTACCTCTTTGACCTCTTTTTAATAAAGTCTTTTCAAACGTTTAATCCTATTTTGTATAACATCGACTTGGTTCGATTGAGTGTTATCAAAGGGTTAGTGTTCGAAATAAGAAGACTTTACAATTGTTCTATTATTGTCAAAACTCCAATTATTTTACATTGAAAGGCAACGTCCTGGTGTAAATTAAAGGTGTCTTTTACAATAATTAAGTAGAACACCCAGTTAAACGTGTCTGGGATAAAAACAACGTATTGTACGCCGACCATAAGGGATCCTTCGGACCAGTCCTCAGCGTCGTGACGTAACAAAATTGGCGCAGTCAGTAGGATCTTCAGAGGAATTTCTTCGAAGATCAACGCTAGTGATTCGAAAAGGTTTTGCAGAGATTCATCTTCAATCTTTCACCATACCGGTCACTAGAGGGATTCAGAGAAGCTGTCACAACCACATCCACCCGTGACTAAATTAGCTGACGAGGAATTCCAAGAGAAATCAATTCTATGCATCGGGCATCTTTTCTCCTAATCATCTGGTGAGTAGTTTTTAATTGTATCCAGTGCTTTAAACGAATTTATTATGTCTTTACAACCGGAACAATCACAAAACGCCACCAGTACAAATAAAATTTCAGACTCAATTTTTACAACATTGTTGAATAATTTACCCGTGTTTAATGGAGGTGAAAATGGTATTTCCTTAACTCACTGGTCTAAAGTTTTAGATAATTTAATTAATTTATGTAATGATTCTCAAAAAGATATCGTAGGGAATTTCATTCTCGCAAAAATTCAGGGTGAACCCCGTAGATTATTACAAAATCGTAGTTTATATTCAATAACAGATATTCTTGAATTTCTCATAGACACATATGAGGACGATAAATCTTTTGAACAGTATGTGTTAGAAATGTGCACCATGGTTCCAAAAGATAATTCGGCCCAAAATTTATATCATGATGTTGCTAAATTAGAAGACGCAATTTTAAGGTCCACTATTCCTGACAAAGTCTCAGACTTTGTAGAAAAATTAGCAATTTCTGCTTACCTTTCAAAATTACCCCCTACAATCAGTAATATTTTACAAACAAAAAATTTTAAAACTTTACGTAAATGTTTCGAAGAAGCTAAAAATATTGAAAAAGGATTTAAATTAAGACAAGTCAATAACGCTGTCTCTAGACAACTTAGAGGTGAAAATCCCCCTAAAACTGATAAAATTAGAGAAAAACCTAAGAAGGAAAATTATGATCAAAATTTTAAACCTAAAACCCCCCTTCAACAAAAAGATACAAAAATAATTATTTGCGACCATTGTAAAAAACCTGGTCACAACCGAGATTCATGTTTTAAACTTAAGAAACAACAAGTAATAAAATTATTAGCCGAAATTTGTTCAGACGAGGATTCTGAAGAACCATCTAGTTCATTAAATTCTCAATTGCAAAATTTAAACTTATTCACGGAGGCGCAACAGGAGAGCACCGACTCCGACGAATAAAAGACTCTTCAATTCCCAACAGTAACTTGATTAAATTATCACTTTTTAATATTAAGTCAAATGACGGATTACCCCTAATCAAAGTTAAATTATTTCAGAAAGATTTAGAATTACTTATAGATTCAGGAGCTTCAGTGAACATATTACAAAAATTTGATAATTTGCCAGAAATTAATAAAACAGATAAAATAGAGTTACACGGTATAAATGGTCAACCCTTTTTCTCTGAGGGTACAATTCAAACGAATATTTCGAGTGTACCAATAAAATTTCACATTTTAGAAAGTAACCTTCTAGGCGTAGACGGTATTATAGGAACGGAGTTTTTAACCTCCACAGGTGCTTTAATTAATTATCACAAAAATTACCTCAAAATTCCATCGCAGAAAATGTGTATTCCATTACACTTCATTAAAAATAGGCAATTTGTACATCTATTACCGCGTCAAGAACAGGTCGTAAAATTACAATTACCACAATATGAAGTAAACACCGACTATCACTTAGAAAGTTTTAATATTGATGATAAAATATTATTCCCAGAATGTTTTGTACGGACTAATGAGCAAAAGGTAATTTATTTAACATGCATTAATTTGTCTGACAAAAACGAACAAATAGAACTTGATCACTTACACTTAGAACCTATTAGTAAACCAAATATTAACAACATTAAGTCATTTAAAAATTTGGCGATTTCAAAGAAACAAAGAATAGAAACATTAATTAAGCAAATTCGTTCAGACCACCTTAATGATGAAGAATTAAAATCAATCATTGAATTAATTTCTAAATTCCCCGACATTTTCTATTTAGAACAATACGACACACTTACTTCCACTGACATAATTAAACATAAAATCATAACAACAGACGAAGTACCTATTGTTGCGAAAAATTACCGCTATCCACCTTGCCACAAACAAGAAGTAGAAACACAAATAAAAAATTTATTAAACCAAGGAGTTATAAGACCTTCTTTTTCCCCATGGTCCAGTCCCATTTGGATAGTTCCAAAAAAAAAGGATGCTTCAGGGAAAACGAAGTGGAGAATGGTTGTGGATTACCGTAAATTAAACGAAAAAACTATTTCAGACAAATACCCACTGCCAAACATCGACGAAATTTTAGACTCACTAGGTAAAGCTATTTATTTTTCAGCGTTAGATTTGACATCCGGTTTTCATCAAATTAAAATGGATGAAAAATCTATTCAGAAAACAGCATTCTCTGCTAACGGTAAATTGTATGAATATACAAGAATGCCGTTTGGCTTAAAAAACGCACCTAGTACTTTTCAAAGGACCATGAATATGGTATTAAACGGCTTAACACCCCAACAATGCATGGTTTACATTGACGATATTATTGTTTACGGATCATCCCTCTCAGATCATAACGCTAAGTTAGAAAATGTCTTCAATCGTTTACAATCGCACAATTTAAAAATTCAGTTAGACAAATCCGAATTTCTTCGCAAAGAAACGAACTTCTTAGGGCACGTTATATCTAATGAAGGTATTAAACCAAACCCAGAAAAGATATCGGCAGTTCGCAATTTTCCGGTTCCAAAAACTCAGAAACAAGTACGCGGATTTTTAGGACTTAGTGGTTATTACCGCAAATTTATTGAAAATTACGCCAAGAAAGCCAAGCCTCTGACGCAACTGTTACAAAAAGACACTACATTTCAATGGACAAATGAATGCCAACAAGCATTCGACTCCTTAAAACACGACTTAACTCACACACCTGTTTTACAATATCCCAACTTTTCAGAAGATTTTTTCTTAACAGTCGATGCTAGTAAATATGCAATAGGAGTAATATTATCGCAAGGTAGTCTTAAAAATCACCTACCAATAGCTTATGCTAGTAGAACCCTCAACCCTGCTGAAACACGCTACTCTACTACAGAACGCGAATGTTTAGCCGTCGTATGGGGAGTTAAACACTTCCGCCCATACCTTTATGGAAAAAAATTTACTATTATCACTGATCATGCGGCATTAAAATGGCTCTTTAATGTATCTGATCCAGCATCTAGACTTGTTAGGTGGAGACTGAAACTTTCGGAGTATGAATACGAAATAATTCATAAACCCGGTAAATATAATACCAATGCGGATGCTTTATCTCGTATTTATATAACAGAACAAAAACCTAACGAAGATAATTCTAATTCATCCTCTTACGAAGACCTTGTAGATAGTTTAAATTTAGATGATGTTCAAATAGAAACCCTATCTCCTCAAACAGAAGAAAATCTACTTCAGGAATTAACATCCTTTGTTAACAGTGTTCATGTAGTAAGTAAAATACCTATCGATACTGAAATAATATGTTATCCTCTTAAAGGAAACGAATTAAAATGTAACGCTATACTCTTAGACACGCCTATTGAACAAATCAACCACGAATTGGAAATAACCTCATCCACGTCTCAAAACATACAATACATATTTTTCAATGATTCCAGAACAAACTTAGACGAAATTATAAATTCTATTGTAACTCTTTTTCCACAAAATAAAATTTTATTTATTGCCAATTCAAATAATATCTTTGAAGAATGTAGAAACCATGAAATGTTTATCAATTATAGCGGAGCAATTTATTTAACTAAAAATTTCCTTTGCCCCGATTTAAAAAATATTTGGACTGAATATTGTCAGAAATTTCATGAAAATCCTGTTAATGCACATAAAGGTATAAACGAAACCTTGAATAAAATTAAACAAAACATTATCTTTCCTAAAATGAAAGAAATATTAACAGACATAATCAACTCCTGCACACATTGTAAGGAAAACAAGACTGACAGAGTTAACAGGCGAATCCCCATGAAAATTTCACAAACCCCAACTAAATTATTTGAAAGAATAGACATGGACACGTGTGTTATCAAGGCTGGGTCAAATAAAAGAAATTTATTAGTATTACAGGACCAAATGTCTAAATTCGTACAAATATATATTTCAACCAATGAAATAACAGGTAATTTTGTCAGAAACTCACTTTTTAACTTTTTCTCAGGTTTTTCATTTCCTGCTAGGCTTCATACTGACCACGGCAAAGAANAGAAGTGAGTCGAGAAATAAATTGACAGTGATAGCAGTGAAATAAATAGCGCAGTGAATAGTGATATATTAATAATTAGTGTAAATAAATAGTTTTTGTTATCTGTCTTAGAAGTAAATTTTGTTAAACCCACGAACATTACGGTATGAGCGTTTGGGACGCAATACAGTCTCACAATCTCTATCACTCTATCTTAATCATTCAGGTAGGTCCTCTTCAGCTGTGACAACTGCAAATTTTTGTTACATGCTCTTTGAAAAGAAGCAAGGTTTAAAAATGAATTTAGTATGATATGACACATCTCTCAATAACACCATTTTTCAATTGCAATGTAATAAGTTTCTTCTTCTGATTTTATTCAAATTTTTCTGGACTGAAAGTTTTCGAGATAGGTATTCATTTGATGGGTATTCAACAAGATAACTTGAAAAAAGAACTCATGAAAGATCCTTCAAGGCTGATTCCTTAAATGGGGTTTCAATTTTTTATACGTTACCTTTGTAATTAGTTTACCATTTTCTGTAACTTT
>NW_020439717.1:0-620 GCF_000699045.2 Agrilus planipennis
CCATTGCTTACGTAATCACTTGAGGTGGAACCCTTTCGCTATGTCGCCCTTGGGACACGCCAGATCCGTCATAATAAAATTAAAACGCTGTACGTTCCGATACATTTACCACAAGTACTAACCTGCCTTCAGGCGATTCATTTGTCTCTTTTTATCTTAGCTAAAGTCTTTATAAGAACACATTTGAAATTTATGCCGTACTTTTTACGAGACAAATCAGAATAAATTTCAATACATAAGTTCGTAGCAGTGTGTGGTGGAATCACTACATAGTATAAAACAGTCGCTTTCCCGCTGTCTGTCCCTATGTATGCTTAAATCTTTAAAACTACACAACGGATTTTGATGCGGTTTTTTTTAAAAGATAGAGTGATTCAAAAAGAAGGTTTATATGTATAATACATGCATAATACAGTAGGGAAACACTGATAATTTTAGAGATTTGTAATGTGATGTCGTAAATAAACACATTTTTTGCGCTTACATTGCAAACGCTGGCTGAACCCTACGAGACAGATCAAAATAATGTACTACAATATTGTACATCTTAAAAGGGTCTACAAAAAAGTCCGCGATGGTATATGTCTATCTCTTAGGGATAACCCACAATAACCATTTTT
>NW_020439717.1:8194-9184 GCF_000699045.2 Agrilus planipennis
ATTTCCATTTACCTCCTTCTCTATATCCATACAAAATATCTATCAAACAAATAAAATTAAAATTTTCTTTTGAAAAATGAAACCATTCCATCAGTATTTTCTTATGACGTTGTCACGTTCAACTATCGTCAGTAAACCGACTTTACAGACAACCGATTTTTTTTTTAAGGTGGTATGACGCTTGCATACAATTGTAACCTGTACTATGCCACATATTTTCCTGACTACGATTTGGGGTGGGTTCTGTTTGCTATAACCCTTGTGATTGGTAGCGCCGGAGTAGTAGTTGGAGGGGTGTTTTCTGACAAAGTGGTCGCTAAATTGGGAGTAAGGTTCAGAGTTTTGGTGTTGCTCGTGAGTCAGGTTATAGCCATACCCTTTGCTTTTGCTGCCCTGTATTGCGAACCCATCGGGGCCATGATAACCCTCGCGATATCCTTCTTCTTTGGTAAGCGCACCAATGCGGAATGTTCCTTTTGTTTATTGTGACGCTGACGACTTAAATGAGTTTAAAAAAGTTTTCTTGCGTGCCGATAAAGATAAGTAATTGATTGGAAAATTTTATCGTTTTGGATAGAATCCCCTTTCGCAAGTCGTAAAACTCGGGGATGATTTTCTAAAGAAGTGGCTCCATAAAAACATCGGTTTATGTTTTTAGCTGAAATGTGGTTTGGAATTATGTTTGCCATTTTAACCGAGATTGTACCCGACCATTTAAAGTCGACAACTATTGGATCGTTTTTGTTTGTGATTTACAACATCGGAGGGAATCTGCCCATTGTTGTTGACCCCGTTTCGAAAGCTATAGGTTACAGGGAAGCTCTCTACGTGTTTTATGTAGCCGCTTACGCTCTAAGTAAGTACAAATCCTACAGGATAAGCCCGTCCGAAGGGCGCTACAATATATGTATATGCAACCAATTATACACCGCATAGAAAAATTTAGACCCAATTATTTATTTCCAGCTACTTTATATGGCAATTTATTTG
>NW_020439718.1:0-3944 GCF_000699045.2 Agrilus planipennis
GGTCACTCGGGCTTTCAAAATTGTTTTGTAGATTATTTAACACTTTTATTCTACAAAACTTTCTAGTGGTAAGTGTACAGATGTCATCATATAAAATTATAATCACAGAGACAAAAACTAACAATGACTATGGTACATATTTATCCCTTGGCGTTCTTGCAACAACTGTCAACTGTTCCCTGGTTATCGCTAATTACAGAGTAGCGACCTCTCGGTGGGAGTCACCCCTCATCACCCTCCGTGGTACTCTTTCTCTTTGTACCAGCCGCGATGCACTTGTAGCCAACACTATACCAGATTGTTTAAAAAATATATACAGGAGGACCCAAGCTCGAATTGTTTTTCGCCTCTAAAGTCAAAGAGCACATTCACAAACTCGTTTAGACTTTATAAGGAAATATAATTAGATTCTATAGTTCAACATTGGTATAATCCGAAATAAAACTTTCGCATTTACTTTCTTCTTTTAACTTAATAACTAGACTAGAATGGTTGCTACTTTTATTCACGTAATATATAAAATCGTAAACATAAGAAAGAGATGTCAGGTAGGAATTGCAGCGGACACTAATAAATTCATGTGCAACAGAATGAGATGCAGACAAGGAGAATTTGAGCAAGTTGCCAGCATCGAACTTTAAAGAATATTCAAGATTCTTAGGAATTTAGAAAAACAAAGACACTGTTTATATTTTTTAAGTATCTAAGTAACCTCTAACCATTGCATACGGTTATCTCTTTTCACTTTATTTTTACTACTTATGAAGCATTTTCTAACTTAACGAGGGCGTGTTCCAGTGGCTTAGCGTGAATTTCTACCACCCGGGGCGAAACCTAAATTTACCGCTCTTCCTATTTCCAATATTAATATCTTTTATTTAATTTGGTCGGAGTTGCAGTGAGAAGGTGTACAGAAAGACTTACATTTTGTGCTTTTTTCCATACGATACAAGATTCGTAAATTACAGCAAAATAATAAATTTCAATTCAAAATATGTCTACTTATCATACTTAATAAGGAACAAACGTAAAATTAAGCATGTGGGATTGCAAAGGTCTCACATAACTTATGTACTTCATTTAAATACATAATTCAGAATAGCAAGCGGACTTTGAGGATTCATCTCAGCATTTGTAAAGAATTGTAAAAGTTTCAATTTTTCAAATAGATTATATCATTACGATCCTGATTATCATAGTACAAATTATTAAAAATTATGATACAAATACCAAGAAATTGGGAAACGTAACATTACTGCGAGGCAGACCTTATTCTATCTAATACCTAAAAAAATATTTTTGCCGCTCCTACATTTGTGCCGCCCGGGGCCTATGACTCTCTTTGACCTCCTGGTGTGTTCAAAACGCAGCAAATGCATACAAATCCAAGTGGAAACAAGAACGAAGATGCGTCCATTTTCACAGATAATTTATTGAGGACTCTGCCAATTTTGATTGTCCCAATTGTAGACAAAATTTCAAAATTATAACAATATTCCCACAATACGGCATCGGTGATTTTCTTACAATCAATTATCGATTGTTAAATCGAATAACATGTAATCGCTCAGTCCTAATAACAATCACCCTGTATCTCGGTATATTAACAACGCAGTTCTAAAATTGAGATAATCGTTTCGATATTTCTATTTATTGTTGACCTTTAACGTTCATATTTGGGACGACCTGTACTTCTACAAAATCCCAGTGCAATTCGAGATGTTATCACTCCCCCTCGAACCCGAGAAAAGCCCCTTCATTAGCCTGTCATTAGTGATCCGCTGTCAACACTTCGATTTCAATAAGATTCAATAAAAACGTATTGGGGTAAATGTATGTATGTACATAAGGTTGATCGTGTTGTGTAGATGTGTGTTCGTGTAGTCGCATCCCCAAGTGAGGACTTGTAGGGCGTCAGATAATAGGGGATGATAATAGTTGCGGAACACTGTTATTGTCTTAACTGTGGGTTCTGTTTGAATGGAGCCGATGTCTTTTCATATCGGGAATCGAAACATTTGCATAATGCTGATAAGACTAGAACGGGTTTCGTCAATGGAGCAAGGAAATTTTTACATACAAGACAACCTGAAAGTGTCTCATGAAATGATAGAAGATTTTCAATATTTTATCTACATACATTTATTCTCACTAACTTTATACTGTCTGCCATTTTCATAGAATGAAAGTTAAAAAATTGTATCCAGCGTTTCCGAAGATACCAAGCTTCTGTTACTTTAATCAAAGATCCTTATGGAAAATTGTTTGGATTCTGGTAATTCTCGACGTGTAGATCAAAAGCCTTCAATGGGCGCTAAGTCGTAAAGACTCAGCTTTGAGATATATGTTCCCTTAAAATTATATTCCTTCCTTAAGGACTTCCAAGGTGTAATTATACGTATTATGCTTACATATATACATATGTTGATGTATTGCAAATTATGGATTCATCATGTTTTCGGACATTCCTCATAAGTATGCTATCATGTTCAGGTGTGTACTACACTTTGCAGAGTTCATTGCTGATCTACACGTCGAGAACTACCAGTATCCAAAGTTTCAAAAAACTTGACAAATGGTCATTTTCTATTTATTAACAATCGATAATTATCATAATTAATCAATCTTTTTCCCTGCAAAGAGATATAGTAAAATCCTCCGACTGGTGCTTCTTCCTACAGTAAAAAAAGCCATAAAAATTGTGAAAAGCATTAGAACTTATTATTATTGTTATTATTCAATAACTTGAGGTACCTACGGTAGGTTCGGTTAAGTTAAATTGGATTTTGTTTTAATGACCTATACGTCAAGAATTCTGTTTTGTTTTTATGTTTCAATGTAGACAATAATGTCTACAATTTGATTTATAAACATGCAAATATTTCGCTTAAGAAAGTTAATACTTGTACGTTACTTTTAGGTTTAATTTGATTATAGATAAGTAAATTAATTAGTAAACAATACAAGAAAATGTTAAGTGCAATGCTGGTAATATTTTTATACGTAATGAGTTTATCGGAAGAGCGGGGACCGCACCACCCCCGTGGATCGAAAGTAGTTAAATATCATAGTCACTATAGGCCAAAAAGAGAAGCTGAAGTTAAATTAACCCAAGATGAAGAACTCTTGCATGATACTGAGCATTTACAGGTATGAAAACCAAGAATTACAACGAATATGCTTGGGTCAGTTTAGGAAGGCGAACTCCCCATTTACTTTTACTTCCTTTGATTGTTCCATAAATCTTGCCACACATCTAACATAAGTTTCTGTCTCTCACTCTTATCAAATCTATCTGTTCTTCACCAATATATTTTATCATTTTTTAAATTCTTCAGCTGTATCGTCTTATTTCAGTTCGGGGCCTCGACTTCCGAAATTGACTGCACTATTCATAGGTAATAATACGTTGTGTTTCCATTACTGTCATGTAGGCATCACCTTTTTTGAGTGAGTCTTCTTGTTACAGGAACATCTCGAAAATGAAATCAATGAACCAAATTTGTCGCAAATGAGTGAAGAAGAACTCGAGTTTTACTATTTTCAAGTTCATGACACTGATAAAAACTCAAAACTGGATGGATTAGAAATACTCCAGGCAATTTATCACACTTCGCACGATGATGACAATAATGCAGATCAAAATGATGATAACAATCAATTTAACTATTACGTAGGTGAATATTTTTATCCTAATTATTGTTGAATTGATTTCATTATTTCCATTGGATTTGTTTCAGAATTAATCGATAAAGTTTTGAAAGAAGACGATACCGATAATGACGGTTATCTGAGTTATCCTGAATATGTGGAAGGACGTAAGAAGGACTTAAACCAAGAATCTTCTGTTAAGATAAAACCACTTAATTCTCAATCGTCAGTAAAGAATGCTCCTACATAAAAGTTAAGGGGCAAAAATAATAAAGAATGGTTGCTACTTTTAT
>NW_020439718.1:4195-9333 GCF_000699045.2 Agrilus planipennis
ATTCAGTATGCTGATAGTAATAAATAATAAATGTCTTTGCTCTTTAGTTTTACTTTTTAAAAGTTTTCTTAATTAAATTAAAATAAACGCATTTATATATAATATTGCAAAAACAGCTGAAGTGTATTTATTGGTTTACGTTAAAAACCACCCAGTTAATCCATACAAATTTGGTGTCATTACACAGACACAGACAATGTTTGTTTTATTGTCTTACAATTAGACATAATTTTAATTAAAATGGTTCATTTTTAAATTACTATTATATTAAGTTTATAGATTAATACAGAATATTTCCCTATTATGTTGTCATCTACCAGTACACAATACTTCTGTGTACCACGTAGATTTTATGAGTAGAAGCCATTTCGGTAGTACCTACGCGAGCGCCTTAGTAGTATAGTAACTTCGACTATAGATGTCGCAGAAGCGTAATACTTACACGGCAAGATGGATCATAATTACTGCTGTACATCGATGTGTTAACTAAATTCTACCGTAAGTAATGAAAAGGTATCAAAAAAAAAATTAAATATTAAGCTGTCAATTGGTTGAAGAATTTAATAAAAAAAATTACCGTGCGATTTATTTGTGCGGTAATGCCTAGACATGTTTGTAATATTTTTTACAATTAAAATATGCCCATTGGAGTTTTTAATCCAGATATGTTTAATTATCTGATCTGCAACACTTATTAATACACAACATATAATCAATATTATCTCTATAATAATGATGTTATTGTCTTTCAGGGTTGCATTCAAACCGACTGCACTCTTTCTTAGCTTCCCCCCACTCTATTGCTTCTTGTACTTCCCCCATTATGTATTCGTAGCGTGGATCGGCATTGAGGTCTAACATCTTCGTTGTTTGTAAAATTGCATCGCCAGCATTTTTGTATTTCATCGCGAATTGAGGATTTTGACAAACAACATATTGGAGGCAACCATTATTGCCAGGAGATCCTAAAAATTGGGTAGAAAAAGATTGGATAATAATATTTAAGCTATTTTAATACTAGATATTAATAAACAAAAAGAAACCTTGAATCAAACTAGCAGTAAATTTTGTTGCTCGAGACACTAAGGTTAATACAGTAAATCGGAATTATAGTATTTCAAAACAAAGGTTTCGACATTCTTCTTTCATTAAAAAAGACTGCGGAACGATTGGTCGTACGGATGAAGCGTCCGCGACAAAAATGTGTGGTTTGTGAACATATGTGTTTTCATAATCATCGTAAGGTCGTCAGTCCTAAGACTGATTGGACACGCATCTCCACTCTTTTCTATCCTGAGGTAATATTCGCATTTCCCTAAAACTAGAACATCCCAGGTCCTTAACTGTTTGCGAACAGTAATTTAATCCAGGTCTGCATCTACTCCTCTTAACTCCTGTTTCTGCCTCTAATATGTGTCTGATTAGCCCTTCATCCCTGAGAAAGTATCCTACCAACCTATCTCGCCTATTTCTTATTGATTTCCTTTGTTCTCCTATTCCTTCTAATATTTCTTCATTTCTAACCTTCCCTATCCACGCTATCGTCATCATTCGCCTTAACACCACATTTCGAACGCGTCTAACGTTTTCTTTTCCGCCGCGCCCACCGTCCATTTTTTGAATGCATACAGCGTTGCGCTCCAAACCATACACTTTTAACAATCTTTTTCGAATTTCCAAATTAATCGTTCGCGGGCATAGAAGTGACTTCTTTTTACTGAAGGCGACTCTACCCTGCACTATCCTTTGCTTTATATCCCTACTACTCCTTCCGTTCTGACTTATCTGACTTCCTAGATACCTAAAATCGGCCACTTCTAATTTATTCGCTCTTTCCCTACTTTTTCTTGCTTTGCATACCAGTATTTTTATTTTACATTTATTTATTTTCATACAGTACTGTTTTGTCAATACCGCCTCCATTTTATTTAAAGTTATCTCTAACTCCTCCTTGCTAGATGCTAATACTACTTTATAACCTGCAAATCTAAGCATACTAATCTTTTGTCCCTGTATAACTACCCCTACAGTTGTACTGTATAGATATGTGTTTTATGGAAATGGTTCTTGCAAACGAACCGAATAGTAACTATTGATTTTTCAATGCGTTTTCCATTATTTTGGTGGATACAGCTCTAAAATTACCTGTCAAGAAAGATAGAAACAGCAATTTTTCTTCATTAGTGATTAGTGACTCATCTTCCCTTTTTCTATGATAGTAGTCATCTTTCAGAGCACCAACTCCTAATGTACCAGCCGCAAAAATTAGGGCTTTCAATAGTATCAATACCAATAAATTAGTTAGATTCACAGAAATAATTTGAGATCCATTCCCGTTTGAATAACTCCTAGACATCAAATTTCCCACAAAGGTAGATAACATAGTTCTGGCATCAATAGCTCTAAAATCCAAAACTTAGTTAAATTTAATTTTTACATTTTAATTGCTACTTGCCTTTCCTGTTTACTCATAATCAAATTTTCTTCTGGAGATATCACAACAGCTAAATTAACACCAGCAAATAAAAATACTACTGCTATACATTTCCCCATAAACATTTTGATTTAAGCACTTATTGTTGTTGTTGTTGTTGTTGTTGGAAACTTTATACAAATAAGAATNACGATGCTACATTTTAGGATTACGTATGCTCCAGGTTCTTTCCTCCCTTTATAATGTCTTGTCAGTTACCTTAGGGGAACGAAATTCACCCATTCATTGTCTTTGTGAAATTGTATGGAATTATTATCTATTATTTACCGTTTCACTATATGAACAAACTAAGTTGCCTTGTCTCAGAGAAGAAAAATAGAATCGAAAGTAAAATGTTAGCGTTTTGGTTGAAGTAGCTGGCACAAAAGATAACTATTTGACATGTGGATGATGGATGCAGAAAATTGAAATGAATAAAGCAATAAAACATGCAACACAACGTGTCGACATTTCAATTCTCTACTGTTTCTTTTTTCATATTGGAATTCATTTTTTAAAAACCATTGCGAATGAGGATAATCATTCGTACAAAAGCTAAAGATTTGATACATATAGTCGGGATGTTCAAAATTGACATAGTTCGCAATAAAATTATCACATTTACTTTCTTATTTCAACTTACTAACAAGACTAGAGTGGTTGCTATTTTTATTCACGACAGACATTATAGGGAATATCGTAAACATAGAAAAGAGATGCCAGGTAGGAATTGCAGCGGACAACAGAAGAATAACATTATACCATTTGATATGTAATAGAATGGGATGTAGACAAGGAGAATTTGAGTACGTTGCGAGCCTTAAAAAAAGTTCAACATTCTCAGGAATTTAAGAATTTGTTTAAAGATAATTTCCAACCATGCAGTTATAAAGCCGTCCCTGATCTTTTGCATACCTAAGCAACCTCTAACTGCTGCACCGCTTACTATTATTGAGTTTCTCTTTTCATTTTGTCTGTACTCCTGGTGAAGCTTTTCCTAACTTAACAAGGGTCTGTTCAAAACGCAGCAAATGACTACAGTCCCAAGTGGAAGCAAGAAAGAAGATACGTCCATTCTCGTGGATAATTTATTGGGGAATTTGACAATTTTGTTCGTCCCAACTATATTTCCATTGATGTGGGTCCATCGCTTAACTGCTGAACAGCTTTTGAGCAATTTATTTCAGTTTAATTCGGTGGACGGATTATCACGACATTCCTATTTAAAGTTAGGTTATAAATATTTTCGTACAAAACGATGATTTAAATACCTCAAAGGTCACAAAACGTACGTCTTCTTGTCACTGAGAAAAAGGGATGAGCGATGCGTTGCGCATGTATGGGGGGAGGGAAGAAGTTACTACTTCCGCTTCATCGTAAAGCGCGCAAGACGCTCATGATGTGCAGTTCACAATTAGCTAGTGAGAAGTATGAAATACATACATCTAAATCATTTTTCGTTTAGTAGTAGTAGCATTCACGAGGGGTTGTGGAAACTCCGTTTACTTCAACATATTTGTGCAAAAAAACATATTAATACCATTTTAATGTTTTCCAAGAACATTTATCATATTCTTCAATAATTAATTTTGTCTACTTGGTTTCCTAAAGATAAACAATAAATGTACTATACTATTTTCCCATTTAGGTCCCATTTCTAAAATTTTTTTGAAGTTAATTTAAGGGACTCGGATAAGTAGGTACTATGAAAATAAAATACCCAAAAATTTGTCAAATATTTAATTAAAATTCTGTACAAAATGTTAACAAAAAAATTATAATTTTCTTAAAGCTACTTAACAGAAAGTTAGAATAAATACCTAACTCTTATACAAATAATAATAATAGTTACTTATTATTACAATAAAAATAATAACACATAATCTATATACACTGCATGTATTGGTTTGTGATAATACCTAATATTATTTTCAGATATAATGAAAAATAAGCCACTCGCGAAGAAGTATCTGGATAATAAGATAGGTAAATTCTGATAAAGAAAAGAATTTGAATAAATAACAAGAAAGTAAACCAGGTACACAATAAATAAATAGTTTTAAAAGTAAAGCCGTGACAAATTACCGTACACATTTGACCATAAAATGTTTTTATTGGGGAAAGCTATCAGCAATAATTATAAACATTAGAATACCAACTATTCTGCAAAAATTCGACATAAAAAGTAACTTTTTACAGTTTTAAATTTTGGCACGAATACGTTTATTTAACACAAGGAACTGGTAGATGTTTATGAATAAATTGTAACTGTTAACAAAAAGTGTCGCTTATGGTTTTAAATTAGCATCTTGCTATGATAAAAGAATCCTTTGGCAATATTCTATAACAATATAAACTAACACCAATCTACTGTTCTGTTTCGCACATTAATATTTTTTAACAGGTAGTTGACGATTGCAGTAGAACTTCAAACAATTTCTTTCTTTGATGGCATCCATTACGTCTTGTAGGTGACTAGAGACGCTCTTTACTAATTCAGGATGAGCTCTGTAAAAAATAAAGAACTCAATTAGTTAATGTACAATACAGTAATATCTGATTGTCAGATTGGGTTAGGCTATGTTAAGTTAGGTTCTTCATGTTTAAAACTAGGAAGAAATTACGTAATAGGAATTCCTATTTATTCGTTAAACTGCAACGTAGA
>NW_020439718.1:10483-12666 GCF_000699045.2 Agrilus planipennis
TAATTCGAAGTGGTCTGTATTCTGTCGAAACTGCCAGACGCGGATAACGATTTCGATCTTTTTGGATCTCATCAGCGTGTCGCAGGCAGCTCCGACAGAACACAGACCAACTTTTACCTGCTGTATTAACAGTGCGTTTTAGAAAATACTACAAATGGCGCAGTAAACGCCATCTGTAGCACGATGCTACATTTTAGGATTACGTATGCTCCAGGTTCAGTGAATGTTGATTAATTAATAAGTAAACAATGGTTTCTATCAATAAAGCAACATCGATTAATCTTACAATAAAATACTTAACTGACTAATGATAACAAAAAGAAAAGAAAAGAAACGAAGGGTCATTGTGTTCTAATTTCTCTTTCTCGAAACGGTTATTCTAGACGATTTCTCGGTACCTTTCCATGATTGCTGATATAAATTTCAAATCAATTTCTGTTTTGCAAATCAAGGCAAGCTAGAAAGTACGTTTTTAAATTTTTATAAGCATAAATGGTTATTATATTTGGTCAGTTCATGAAAGTTAATTAAAGTAGAGATCGTTTTAACAGAAACAGGTTATTGAATAAAAGTACAGATATTTTACTAATCTTATAACGTTTGGACTTTATATTTTATTCTCTTTTTATAGAAAGTACCCTTATTGGTTTTTTGCCATTTTAGAGTGAAATTGTCTTTACATAGATTCAATTAAGTATGTTACGAAATTGTTTGCTATTGAATATAAATTCTTCAATTGAAAAATTTATTGTCACATTGTTCTCATCAATATTCATGTACCTCTACTCCCAAGTAACATGTCTACAGGCTCATAAATATTTCGAAAATCCTTGATTTTTTACGTTGCTTACCATAAACTGCAACAGAATTACTAATTTGTTGTCTTACCCAACGTATAGATTCATACAAAAAAATCACTGAAATAATGTTTTTTGATTCATACAAAATTTATGGACACAAACCATATGTGGCTACCACAGCAGCGTAAGTGAAACGTCGATTTACAGCGTCAGGTATATTGTAAAAGGTAGGCTCTCTTTGGTTTTCTGTACCCCTTATAATAAGTGTCCAACCGAAACAGGACTTTCTACCTAAACCGAAACCGAAGTCGAATCTTCGGTATTTGTTTCAGTTTCGGCCGAAAACGGTGACTACTTATAATGTTCGACAAACTGCTCCTAAATTATCGTTTACTCTTCCGGTTTTGAGATTTATTATTAGCTACTGTATGCATTTTTGGCGAAACTTGTCGAAACCGAAACTGAAACCGAAATCGAACCTTCGATCGGTTACTATACTTATAATGTTAGACAAATTGCTCCTAAATTATCCTTTACTCTTCCAATTTTGAAGTTTTATAACTAGCTACTCTATACATTTTTGGCGAAACTTGTCGAAATCGAAACCGAAACCGAACCTTCGGTCGGTCAATACTCATAATCTTCGACAAACTGCTCCTAACTTATCGTTTACTCTTCCGGTTTTGGGGTTTACCATTAGCTGCTCTATACATTTTAGGCGAAACTTGTCTAAACCGAACCGAAACCGAGTCGTCGGTCGGTCACTATTTACAATGTTCGACAAACTGCTTCTAAATTATCGTTTATACTTCCGATTTTGAAGTTTTATTATTAGCTACTCTATATATTTTTGGCGAAACTTGCCGAAACCGAAACCGAACCTTCGGTCGGTCAATACTTATAATGTTCGAGAAACTGCTCTTAAATTATCGTTTACTCTTCCGGTTTTGGGGTTTACTATTAGCTGCTCTATACATTTTAGGCGAAACTTGTCTAAACCGAACCGAAACCGAGTCGTCGGTCGGTCACTATTTACAATGTTCGACAAACTGCTTCTAAATTATCGTTTACTCTTCCGATTTTGAAGTTTTATTATTAGCTACTCTATATATTTTTGGCGAAACTTGCCGAAACCGAAACCGAAACCGAACCTTCGGTCGGTCAATACTTATAATGTTCGAGAAACTGCTCTTAAATTATCGTTTACTCTTCCGGTTTTTAGGTTTATTATTAGCTGCTCTATACATTTTTGTTAAAACTTGCCGAAACCGAAATCGAAACCGAAACCGAATTCGAACCTTCCTTAATTATTGTTTACTTTTCCGGTTTTGAGGTTTATTATTAGCTACTCTATATCTCTATACATTTTTGTCGAAACTTGTT
>NW_020439719.1:0-5440 GCF_000699045.2 Agrilus planipennis
CTCAGCGATATTTATTCACCAGCTCAGTAGCTAGTTTGTATGACTGCTCCCACGGGTGAATAAAACGAATACATAAGAATACCCGATTTCTGAACAAGATTACAGGCACACTTACCTGACCTCTTCAAAGGTCATAAGAACAAAAAACCAACTTCGTTACACGGTAATACTGCTTCCGCAAAAAATTTTGCTCTTCGATTTTGGATAATCCGACAGCAGAGGGTAAAGTTGAGTACACAATAGCAATCGATCAGCAGATTGATTGAGTGCATCCTGTACACATATAACACAACGCCATACACTAACAAGCACATAGTGACGCAATAAACACGTACACTACGTTCTTTTTTGAAAAATAGTAAATAAATTGGTTTAATTAAATAAAACTACTTGATTGATCAAATCAAACAGTGAAAAAAGAAGATTACATATAAACAACAACTACAAGGCACTTGGTTAAAGGTAATAAACAAAATTTATCTAAAGGATACAGCGGGAATGATATTATCTTCGGATCAACGAAATAACATAACACTCAATACTTTGCGACAGTCAACAGGTAAAATTAGTTAGATAAAGTCAATATAGTAAATTCAAACAAATAAAAAAAAACTTAGGTATGGTTTAGGTAAAAAAGCAATCTATAAATAATTATAATAATTCGCATGTGTTTGACAAACAACAACTGCATAACAACATAGACAAGTGCGAGCACATNACTTTTTGTGACAATTATGCTATTTATCATTCATCATCATAAGATAGTTAGTCCTAAGACTGGTTGGACGCGCACCCTCACTCTTTCCTATCCTGATCCTAATCTTCGCATTTTCCTAAAACTAGAACAATCCACATCCTTAACCATTTGAGAACAGTAATCTAATCTAGGTCTACCTGTACCTCTCCTAACTTCCGTTTCCGCCTCTTATATGTCTCTGACTAGACCTTCATGCGTGAGAAGGGGTCCTATTAACTTATTTCGCTTATTGACTTTCATAGAGTACTCCGTTCTCTTATTCTTTCTAATACCTCTTCATTTCGAATTTTCTCTATCAACGGTATCTTCATCATTCGCCTGTAACACCACATTTCGAACGCTGCTAACATTTTCTTTTCCACCGCGCCCACTGTATAAGTTCGCGAGCATAGAAGTGACTTCTTTTTTTGAAGGGGACTTGACCTCTGCTTTATATCCCTACTACTCCTTCCGTCCTGACTTATCTGCCTTCCTAGATACCTAAAATCGACCACTTCTTCCAATTTTTCGTCTCCCGTCTTTATATTAGCTTTTTCCCTACTTTTTCTTCCCTTCTGTACCAGTATTTTTGTTTTACTTTTATTTATTTTCATACAGTACTGATCTGTCAGTACCGCTTCCATTTTATTTAAAGCGATCTCTAGGTCCTCCTTGCTAGATGCTAATACTACTATATCATCTGCAAATCTGAGCATACTAATCTTTTGCCCTTGCACAACTATCCCTACAGTTGTACTGTCTTTAATGATGTTGATGGCGTTTTCGATGTATAGATTAAAAAGTAGCGGTGACAGTGTGCATCCCTGCCTGACTCCCTTCCTAATATTTACTTCTCTAAATCGTACATATTAAGAGATTAATTTGATATTTATTACGGTTTGGAAGTAACTAACTAATTAATTTATGTTTATTTTCATACAGTACTGTTTGGTTAATACCTCATCCATTTTATTTAAAGCTATTTCTAACTCCTTGCTAGATGCTAATACTGCTATACCATCTGCAAATCTAAGTATATCTATGTATGTATGGATTAAAAAGTAGCGATGTCAGTGTGCATCCTTGTCTGACTCCCTTCCTAACATTTACTTCTCTATGTTACAGCTCCAACTCTATAAGTGTCTGTTGCTCTTTATACAAACTAATTATCATTCTTCTATCTTTGTAACTCATCCCTACATTTTTAAGTATATTTAACACCTTGGCCCTTTAACATTGTCAATAGCTTTTTCTAAATCTACAAATCCTATATACATACTGTTTGTTTTCAAAATTCTATCAGTCTATCTCCCCTATCATTTCTATTGCTTAATGCAAAATTGCGCCCACTTTATTTATCATTATTTCTTAAAGATATAGACAACACTTTAGTGATTTACGCTGATAAAATAAATAGATAAAATTTAGTTTACTTATTTTGATAAATTTAATTTTTTTTGAAGTAGGTTTAATGATTTTATATCACAAAGTTATAGTGTCTACATCCCATATACGTCATAAATAAAGAAAAAAGATAAATAATTGTTAACAAAATAATACTCAAAAGCTAAAAACTTAAAATGCTTCAGTCACCTGTGTGACAAGATAAGCCAAAAGCAAATAATATAAAAGCGGCAGAGCTATTGAAGAAGTCAGGATGAAGATGAAGTTCCTAATGCCAGAACTCGTTGCTGTTTTATTATTAGCTGGAACAATACCTAGCTATGCCCAACAGGTGAGAAAAATATTCGTTTTTCTATTTTAAAGTGCATTACATGAGCGTCCACCGTTATTTTAATCATTTACAAAACAAGACGGATTTATTCTTTCACTACGATAAATTTGGCTAAATTCGGTAACTAACCTAACATAACCTAACTGAAACTAACCTAAGCTTTTAATGCTTAGCACTTAAACAATAATATTTTTGAAGAATTTCATACTGTTCTTATACTTTAATGTAGTATGTTCATATTTTAATTAGACGTTTTAGTAGTCAGCTAGTTGGGGAATATTAAATTATGGGAGCAGATACCATACATCTGTAATTATATCATTCTTTAACGTCTAAAAAAGCCTAATAAAGTGGGATGAAATTTTATAAAAGTATGTATATGTATGTACATACAACAAACTATCTGCTTCAAACAAAAGTTTAATGGTCATAGCTTACATGAGCTGAGACTGAAACTTGTTAGACAATATGTAAATTCTTCACTTCACTCACTTCTTTGCAATTGTTAATATCTTCATCAAAATTGCTAATTTTTAATTAAACATTCCTATTGAAAGGAATAATCCACGATACCAGAAGAAGCACTCCTTGTTAACTTATATTCAATTAGGTGCTTAAATAGTAATCTATTTTTAGAATAACCTCAGAAAAGTATCCTGTCTTTTAGGAACACGAAATTATTTTCCTTGTTCTCTTTTATGGCTTACACTTATTTATTAATTTTCTAGGATAATTACATAACTACTGGGTTTGGGGCACCAGTTTCCTATAAGGATGCATCCTTAACAATTGGTCGTCGTGGCCCATTACTACTGGAAGATACAGAATTTATCGATGAAATGGCACACTTTAACCGAGAGCGAATACCGGAAAGAGTAGTGCATGCTAAAGGTGCAGGTGCATTTGGTTACTTTGAGGTCACCAACGATATCACTCGGTACTGTGCAGCCTCTCTTTTTTCAACAGTTGGAAAAAGAACGAAAATCGCGGTTCGGTTTTCCGTAGCTGGTGGTGAAAGAGGTTCGGCGGACACTCGACGAAGTTCACGTGGTTTTGCCATCAAATTTTACACAGAAGAAGGAAATTGGGACCTTGTAGGAAGTAATTTTCCAATATTTGCTATTCGAGATCCCATTCTAACCCCCAGTATGATCCATGCCCAAAAGAGGCATCCAGCAACCTTTCTTCCAAACAGCGACATGCAATGGGACTTTTTCACTTCGAGACCGGAAACAACTTATTTGTTACTTTATACGTTCTCCGACAAGGGAACTCCTGATGGATACAGATTTATGGACGGTTTTGGAGTTAATACGTTCAAACTGATTAATGCCAGCGGCCATCACGTTTATTCTAAATTTCATTATTTATCAGATCAGGGTTTGAGAAACTTAACGGCAAGGAGAGCTCAAGAACTTACAGCCGAAGATCCCGAATATGCTATAAGAGATTTGTATAATGCAATTGGATCCAGTAATTATCCATCATGGACATTGTACATTCAAGTAATGACCGACGAGCAGGCAAGGAATAGTAGTTTTAATCCATTCGACGCCACAAAGATATGGCCCGAAGATATATATCCTTTAATTCAAGTAGGCCGATTAACATTGAATGAAAATCCTACGAATTTTTTCCAAGATGTCGAGCAAATGGCCCTGTCTCCATCAAATTTGGTGCCTGGAATCAAACCTTCGCCCGATAGAATTTTACAAGGAAGACTGTTTTCTTATCCAGATACTCAAAGATACAGATTAGGACCCAACTTTCTTCAAATTCCTGTCAACTGTCCGCTTTACGTCCGAAATTATCAGAGAGACGGTCCAATGTCTTACAATAATCAGGGAAATAATACGGTTTATCATCCGAATTCAGTAGATTCGTTAAACGTTAGTCAAAGGGCAGCAGCATTAAGTCCACCGTACTCCGTTAGTGGTGACGTCTCCAGGTACGACAATGGAGACGAAGATAATTTTTCTCAAGCTAAAGACTTTTACGAAAATGTATTAGATGAGGCGCAAAGGGATAATTTACTTGAAAATTTGGCAAATGCCATTGCCACTGCATCTGATGACCTCCAAAATCGGGCAGTTGACATGTTCACTAACGTTTCTGAAGACATGCGGTATCAACTTCAAGCATTGCTAGGGATTTGGTAGAACCTTTCCGTCCCAGATTTTCCCCATTCGTTTTAAATGTTCACTTAAGGTTTTACAAAACATTTTCAAATGCAATTAAATCATATACCATTTGTAACATAGTCTGGTGATGTAAAACAAGACAATTTTTAAATTTTTGGATTTTTCTGCACCCTATAATTAGTATTTTTAGTCGTTTTAAAAAAATTTAATCCCTATGAAATTAAATTGGCACTTTTGTAAAACAATATTTCGTTTAGTGTTTGAGATAAGGAGTCGTTTTTTAATCTGCATCTTCTTTCTCAAATATATCTTAATAAGCAACGTTCACATATTTGTTTGTCAATAAAAATTAGACCACACCAATCTCATAGTTTGTTTAGTGTACCTTTATATAAGAAAACAGAAAACTATGTAACCATTCAGTCTAAAGCTTTGTGAGGAAATCTTGAAAGTTACAATTTTAAGTCGGTTTGATTAAGAACATGTGCGAAGAGAACGCAGGAAATGAAAATCCACCCTTTCTCACAACTTTTCCCTTCATCTTATTTGATCATTCATATTCCTCACATTTTATCGTTGGCCCTATCTTCAATAGGTACTACAGAAAGATACCCACAGTGGAATGGTGGAATAGTTTTGAGCGTTTTTCTATTTTAGCATGCGTATGGAGTTTGATATAGGATACTAGTGTATCTACATCTACATTTTACACTTACATTCTACTACAGTCACACAAATGCAAATTAAAGTGAATGTAATAGGACACAATTCACTTTTATAACCTCCAAATTCAAATGTTTCGTGAATATTAAATAATTATAATAATAA
>NW_020439719.1:6524-9119 GCF_000699045.2 Agrilus planipennis
GATGTCGAACGCTGCCGAACGCGGAGGCCGATTGTGCCTCTTTGTCGCTCGTTCCGCGCTCTCGCTTGCACTTCAAGCCTTAAATGGAACGCCTCAGAGCGAGGTAACGCCGCACGAGTCATGTTTTTTCGTGCGTGCAGCCGGCTACATCGAATTATAAGACGTTGTCACGTCTATATCTGATAAAAGCAAAGAATAACCGTCCATTTTGAAGTACTTGAAAGTAATGGTTATTAATAATCATTTCATAGACCTCACATATTTATATTGTTTTCTCTAAATTTAAATATTTATAGGTAAAAGATGAATTTCACACTCCTCTCTCAACTTTACTAAAGGAAGCGGTCACAATGCAAGAGCAGCATTTCTTAAATATTATGACCGTGGCCTGGGAACTGCTTTTGAAATGAATACAATATATGAATGAAATTCAAATTCGAATAAATATGTAGCGTTGAGGTGAACAACTTCGTTTCAGATACCGTAATGTATTGATTATTAAAAAATAAAAGTAAAAATGGAAGTTGGAATCTTTCCAGCACGTCGAGAATCGAAAAGTAATGTGTGTTCTACAGTAAGAGCTATCAAAGTAAATTTAGTAAAGATTTTAATATTATTTTTGTAATTTACTAAAGTTTCGCGATTGTTATGTTGGAATAGAAAGTGTTTTGGTATTGAGGAAAATAGTAGTAAATTGAAAGCGAGGAATAAGAATGTGGATAATGTCCATCGCGACTTAAAACAAATGTTTGTGGGATATTGGTCATATACATGTATTATAAGTCCTCTGTTCTCCTATTCTTTCTAATACCTTTTCATTTCTAACCTTCTTTATCCACGGTATCCTCTCCATTCGCCTGTAACACCAGATTTCCAAAGCTTCTATCCTTTTCTATTCCGCCGCGCCTATCGTCCATGTTTCGCCGCCCTGCAAACATACATCTTTAACAATCTTTCGAATTTCTAATTTAATCGTTCGCGAGCATAGAAGTGACATCTTTCTGTTGAAGGCGACTCAATCTTGCGCTATCATCTGCTTTATATCCCTACTATTCCTTCTGTCCTGACTTATTTGACATCCTAGTTACCTATTATCAGCCACTTCTTCTAATCTTCCGTCTCCTATCTTTATATTCGCTCTTTCATTATATTTACTCTCACCAAATCTCTACTTTTCAACACTTATTTATACAACAAAATTTTCATCTCCTTCTCGCATTTAAAGCATTGTTAATCGCATTGTATCCAGTGTTATTGGTCATTTTAATAAATGAAGCTCTATTATTCGAATTTTTATCACTGTATCCCGAATTAGTATGTTGTTTTTCTACGTGTTCCATTTGATCATATTCAAAATATTTAATATTTTTCTCTTTAATTAAGCATAATCTTTATCTAACTAAAAAGTTCAAGGTGGTGATAATTTTGGAGAAACGTTCAGACGTGGTTCGCGATTAGCATGCCATAGACAGTTCCACTGGTCAACATAATTTGGTGACGTATGTGCTAGTGTCAAGATAAGTGGATATCATTAGAGACCTGTCTACATTTTTAAATCCCACTGAAATGTAGCAATTTCTTAAAGATGATGTTCATTATACTGTTTGTGGGAATCTTTTTAACTGTTCTTCTCTGGTTCTGTTGCCGACAATTATTGATATTTGTAGACTACCCATCATCATCATCATAAGGTCGTCAGTCCTAAGACTAGTTGGACACGCACTTCCACCCATTCCTATTCTGAGCTAATCTTATTTCCCTAAAACTAGAACAACCCATATCCTTAACTATTTGCGAACAGTAATCTAATCTAGGTCTACCTATATCCCTCCTAACTTCCGTTGCTGCCTCTAATATGTCTCTGACTAGACCTTCATGCCTGAGAAGGTGTCCTACTAACCTATCTGGTCTATTTATTATTAACTTCCACAGAGTCCTCTGTTCTCTTATTCTTTCTAATACCTCTTCATTTTTAACTTTCTGTTTCTACGGTATCCTCATCATTCGCCTGTAACCTTTTCTTATTCGCACCACCCACTGTCCATGTTTCGCACCCTACAGCGCCGTGCTCCAAACATACACCTTTAACAACCTTTTTCGAATTTCTAAATTAAATATTTTCTTTTCGTCAACTCCTCCTCGAACTCTTCATAATATTTTATTCGTTACATTATGGTTATCGCTTATTTCTGCGAAAGCTAGGTATTAAAATTTATTAAAATCATCCCATTTTTTTCATTTCGTATTGCTGACTATTAATATGTCCGATAATATTTTAAGAACTTGATTTGTGAAGCAGTGATTGAAATTCTTCGCTTCTAATCTACTAAGGTATTTTAATTCCCAAGTTCATGTTATCCTCCCGATATTTTGTGAATTTAATGGTCAAACCGCATTATTTCGTGCTTGGTTGTAGCTAAACTAGTATGGATCGTTGTATTTACGTTTAACAATTTGATTTTATTTTTACCCGCATTTCATATCGGATCTACTTAATATGCTCACGGTATATCTGCTACATTATAGTCGTTGGCTATGAAATTATGAAATCCATTGTATTGTTACCAGTACTCGGAGTTATATGGCGAATGGCGA
>NW_020439720.1:0-5288 GCF_000699045.2 Agrilus planipennis
ATTAGTAAGTACCAACTATTTTAGAATTAGTAACCAGCTGTTCGTAGGTTGATAGCTGCTTGTTGGATGAAGATTTGTTTGGTGTGAAGATTTAAAGGTGTCTGAGAATCAGCATGTTCGAAATTGCGATCCATTCCCGATCCTTGATCAAGGATTACTGCAGATTCTATTTAATGAGTAGATATACTTGAGATGAACTACACTTTTTGTTTCATATTGAATATTCTTGAGCTATCCAATAACATCGAGGATGGAATGTCACCTTCTTTCTGAGTTCCAATTAAAATTACAACGCAATTTTACCGAATCCAACAAGTTTCTCGATGTTTGTCTGTCATAGGAGCATTGTCCGAAAACAATTCTCTGCTTCTATTGTTCTGCCTCTATTTTAGCGTTAAACAATAATGAACGGTTTTTCCAACTAGTACATGACAGTAACGTTAATCCGAAATGGAAAAAACTAATTATACCATTAAAGCTTCGAGTGATTTTGTAGACACTCATCAAAATTTCCGGCGTTGTTTACATCCGGTCCGGCTTCCAACTGTTTGCTGCACAAGTACCCAGTTCTACGAATGGTGGTATTACCTTTCCAAGAAGTTTAAGGTTCGGTGCGATATTATATTTCCAACTATTCAGTTCTGAATTTCTGAAGCACTACTTGTTATTGCCATTTTTCATTGCTAGGAAATTCATTATAGTTTTAATTTATAGTACAGTTTAAGCCACTGCATAATCATAAGAAGCATCAATTAGTTAATCNCTGCTTGGTTTCTCTCCTTTTTGTTGTAAAGAAAGAGGAAGGAGGGAACTTCCACCACTATAACATCTGGAGTCTGTGGAAGCAAAAAGCACGAGATGGCTACCACAACACTCACTTCGTTCATTTTATCTTTTGTTACCGTAACGAAGCTGGTGTTGTGGTCATTTCCTTTCATCTCAAGATAGTGACAAATGGAAGTTCTCTCCCCCTCACCCCTCAGAAACGAAAGAAAACTAAGCAAAGACAGTCCCCTATACAATAGAACCGTTTACTAATTTCTATTCGATTCTACGCCTTTACATTTTGGCTGCAACTTACAAACATATAGGGTTCTGCATGTTCTACAAGATTATTCCTATCGTCCTATCCCTTTTCACCATATAATTTTCAATTTTTAACAACACTTGGGTTGAGACCATCAGTGATGGTAACGAAATATGTCTATGTTTTTGACGGCACCCCATAGAATTAATTCAATACTCTTTTCAACGATATCACACGCAGGTAAAATTATTTTGCACACTGTTTTCATGTGTGGATTTGTAACATATATAACTTTAAATGCGATTTCCGTTTGTGGTCCAAACTCTAATTAGAGTCTGATTAGCTAATAAAAGCAAAGGAACAGCATGTACCATCAGGTAATTTGGTACGAGCACATGCGGCTTTAACTGGTCCTTTCGTTAAATGGTGTACGGCGTACGTAATTTATTTCATTAAAAACTAATGTTCGTACAACGAGTTTAACATGTACTATTAGTTAAATACTTTTTTTTAATATTCTCTTTACAAGAACTTGTGTGACAATCTGCCGCCGTCTTACGTATATATGCTGTATGTGTAACGGAACAACAACAGAACGGCACATTATTCATCCACGTCCTCCACAAGTACGTTCTGAATATTCACGATTACCATTTTGGGGCAATTATTGATTTAATGTCCAGTCGAGTGTGCAACGAGAATGTACTTACAACCTTTTCCGTGTTAAAGAGACTTTATTACCTAACATATCTGCATAACTTGCGGTTGTGAAAGCAAGGCTGTCCTCCTCCTGTTTACATAGCGTTTCGACGTTTGCTATAAGCGCGGCAAACAACGGCTATCTGCCTCGATCAGGCGAATACCAGCTCGCATCATTTTATACTTACAATAATTTACAGATGTTTAAGAAACATTATAGTCAGGACGAGCGTTCGACATTTCAATACATACCTATACATATTTGGTTAGAAGTCAAACAATGTACGAGTTAATTCTACAAAAGGATTTTCTATTAACGTCGATTGAATAACCACAACAGAGAACGTGGTGAACGCCATCTATAGAAATTTGCTACTAATTATGGTTCGATAATATTTGACCACATCCTTTCACGATTCAGGATAGCGACTTGTCAAAATAAACCATGGTGTAATAATGAGATTCAAAGAGATCGAAATTTTATCATGCGGAACATTATCTCATAATTAGTAGAATATTTCTATAGATAGCATTCATCACGCCGTCTGTAGTTATTCGATAAACGCCGTTTGAAGGCAACAAGTATCGAAATTGTTTACAGTGTGCTGATGAAATCCAAAGGGACTGACTGAGACACTGACAGTTTTGACAAACTATCTACTGACTAACTTTGACTGTTAATATCAATGTTTTTCTTTCACATGATAATTAATTTAAGATTTTGATATATATATTTTGTGATCCTGATCTCTTGCTATCTTGCTGAAATGATTTAACTTTTGTCTACGTGAACAATTTAATATTAGTAAGTACCAACTATTTTAGAATTAGTAACCAGCTGTTCGTAGGTTGATAGCTGCTTGTTGGATGAAGATTTGTTTGGTGTGAAGATTTAAAGTTAAGGAATAAATAAAAAAAGGGACTTATTCTGATTACAACTAAAACTTTTTACTGCGAACACGTGCTTAGTCACATTGGATGTGAGCGAAACACGTGTCTCCAGTAAAAAGTTTAGTGATAACCAAGGCGAGCTTATTGTTGCTCGACGGGGGAAGAAAGGTTATGCTTTTCTACCGTAAATACGATGGTCTATTTCTTTTTTATCTAGGAAGTCAGATAAGTCAGGACGGAAGGAGTAATAGGGATATAAAGCAGAGGATAGTGCAGGGTCGAGTCGCTTTCAATAAAGAGAAGTCACATCTATGCTCGCGAACGGAAAAGGAACGAAAAAGATTGTTAAAGGTGTATGTTTGGAGCGTGGCGCTGTACCGGTGGGTGCGGCGGAAAAGAAAAGGTTAGAAGCTTTCGAAATGTGGTGTTATAGGCGAATGATGAGGATACCGTGGTCAGAGAAGGTTAGAAATGAAAAGAAATTAGAAAGAATAGGGAAACAAAGGACTCTATGGAAGTCAATAAGAAATAGGCAAGATGGGTTAGTGGGACATCTTCTCAGGCATGAAGGTCTAGTCGGAGACATAGAAGAGGCCTAAACGGGAGTTAGGAGGGCTAGAGATAGACCTAGATTAAATTACTGTTCGCAAATAGTTAAGGATGTGGGATGTACTAGTTTTAGGGAAATGCTAAGTTTAACTCAGGGTAGGAAGGAGTGGAAGTGCATGTCCAACCAGTCATAGGATTGATGACCTTATGACGATGATAATGCAAGGTCAAGGCTCATAAGATCCTAAATTACCCTAGACAAAAAGTTTCAGTCTCTCAGAGTCTTTCAGCGTCTCTGTGAGCGTCTCTCACAGTCTTTCACAGTCTCTCAGTTATTGCCTAGGTGTTTTTATGAATCTCTCACAGTCTCTGTATGAGAGACTCGAACGATAAAGTTGTTAATTCAGAGATTCGAGTCTCTCACAGAGAGACTGAATGAATGAACTGAAAAATTGAGAGGCTCGAGTCTCTCGTAGAAAGACTGGGATCTCTGAAATATGTTTAACTTAGAAAATTTTAACCATGTCTATCGAGACACCACTTATTGAGAGATTCGAGTCTCTCGTTCAGAGATTCATGTCTCTCGTTCAGAGATTCGGTATATAAGGTATGTAGATATGTATATTGACAACGGTAAAGCTTTTATCTAAATTTTATTATGTTGACGTTTCGATACATAAATACAAACTTATTAACTTGTAGTGATATGCCTATTCCACAGGAAATTCGCCACAAAATCAGAAGCGTACTTCCTGAGGATTATGATAATAGATAATATTTGTTTTGTGTTTTTATACAGTTTTATATCACTTATTTGTTTACGATATTTTAATGCGACCTAACGGTTCACTTTTCAACAAGCTTCAAGAAAGAGGAAATTATAAAATCAACTTTTTCGATTTCTTCGATTCCTTTTTTTGCCTGATAGGTCATGTCTCTTAAGGAGGTTCCATTAAATATGAAGTAAATATTCTATCTCTAAAGATGGAAAATTAGAGGATAATAAAAGAAATAGTCGGCGAAATTAAAACTTATTAGCTTTTTAGTTCTTTGTGCCACTTGTTGGCAGTAAATTTCATAATGATATCAGTTCCTACGACATAAACAATTCATACAACTGATTAGATGCGTCATTTACTATAAAACAAGTGAAAGTGACGGCACAATTGTTTGCGATATATTAAATGGCTTCTTGTAGCATTGATAGCTCATAATTGCCTTAACAAATGTATTCTAGTAACTGGTTAAACCCGGTGAAATTTGGACAGATTAGTGCTGTTGTCAGTGGTGCATTATATTTTAATCATGGCCATCCCCCATATATTCATATGTAGATACGTATAAAAGCTAAGTAAAACAGAAAGTAGGAGGGGTTGTGATCGCTATATTGCCTCAATATTAAAACGGAAACCCTTTGTTTTGTTGTATCAAACATTGCCCGGCAAAACTGAAATGTTTATATTATACTTTATGAATGCTACTTGTTTANCTTCCAGCATCAAAGATAGGAAGATCTCTGAAGAAGCTTGAGTGGCAAGCTTTCAGTATCAAATATAGGAGGGTTTTTGAAGAAGCTTGAGTGGCGAGCATACAGCATCAAAGATGGATGGATCTCTGAAGAAGCTTAAATGGCGAGCTTCCAGTATCAAAGATAGGCGGATCTCTGAAAAAGCTCCCCACTTGTGCAATTCCAACCCACGACAGCCTTTAAACCCGAATTAGGACTGCATCAGTTCACCAATTGACCGCAAAAGCCTTTACCAATGTATCGAATCATTGTCAACCAAGCTTTTACTATACTAATTTTATTTACAATAATTTATATTATGTAGGTACCATAACCGATGTTTGCCAAAAAGAATCGTCTTGATATACGTTCGTACGCACGCTCTCTTAGTATATTTCTTCTTTTAACAACTCTCCTGTTCAATTTTAAGGATACAAAAAAGTTGAAACCGACATACTGAGATTTATAAATGTGGAAAAGAAAAAAAAAATAAGAATCCTCTAACAAGCAAAACCACCAAGGAATTTTATCTGAATCCTAAAATTACAAGAAGACTTCTGTAAAATGACTGAAACAATTAATAAGGATAATAACTCAGAGAAAACAAGACGTGAC
>NW_020439720.1:8673-11474 GCF_000699045.2 Agrilus planipennis
AATGTGGTATGATATTTTTAATTAACAGATGTTTATTTCACAGTTAGTGAGAATAAGTATAAGGCTGATTTTCTTAAAGGTTTATTTACAGAATGTACAAAGATGCTTCTTAATTGTTACAGCGGTAACCATCGACTGCTGCTACCTGCTACATCCGCACCCTTGCAGATGCCCCTTTTTCCCCCCTGGTGTCTGTTTCTTCGTCGTTTTCCTTAAAAATTACTAACATGCCAACGTCCTCTCTTCACAAACAACCCAAAAACCATACCGTCCCTTTTTCTACCAACAACTTAGACAAACACTTACAACTAAAATAAGAATAATAATACTACTAACTACGCTTTCTTAATTCTATTTTACCATTAACTTATACTACATTCGGCCATCCTGCGCAAACATCTCCCCTCAGATGTATTCGGTCTCGTCGGCCTTGTCAAATTCGGTTTCATCTCCTGCAGCCTAAGGCTTCATATAGTCCACGGATGTTGATGTTCGATTTGGGCCTTCATGTTCGCCAACTTTCTCTACAACGTACCGGTCGTTTCTCAATACCCTGCTTATTTTGTATGGTCCTAAATATTTCGCCTTTAGCTTTGAACCACTTCCTAGTTGGGTTCTCTTGATGGCCACCCACTCGCCCTCGCTATATCGATTTGGCATCTTTCGTTTTTTGTCATAGCCACGCTTGTTAGAGTCCTGAATTTTTGCTATGGTATTTTTCGCTTCCGCTCTTAATTCATCCCTATCCTCCTCAAATATGGCTGTCCATTCCTATTCTATTAGTTCCTTAATGTTGTTGTCATCCTTAAGCCGGGCGTTAACCCCGAATAACAGGTAAAAAGGTGCTTTACCTGTACCTCGGTTTAGGGTAGCATTTAAATATCTCTGTGCCGCCTCGATGTATTTGTACCAATTCTCGGGGATCGGAGAGGTTAATTTGGCAAGAAGAGGAAGTAGAGTCCGATTTACTCTCTCTACCTGCCCGTTACCCCTTGGAACACCCGTCACAATCATCGTGTGTTCGATCTTTTCTGTCTTACAATAGTCCTTAAAAGCCTGTGAAGTGAATGCAGTTCCCCGATCTGACACTATTCGTCGAGGGTTTCCAAAAACGAAGGATTGCTTCGTTAAACGGTCAATAACTTCAGCGGCATCAGTAGACTTTGTTGGGTACAACCAAACAAACTTAGTAAAAGCGTCGACCACCACTAGCACATGTTGGTATCTTTTCTTCGTCGCCGTCATAGGTCCTGTGAGAGATCCATAAAAACACCTAGGCAATAACTGACAGACACTTTCAGAGACGCTGAAAGACTCTGAGAGACTGGAGAGAAACTAAACATTTTTATCTAGGGAAAGGAAAACGCTGCACTACAATTGAGGAGACAAAGACGACGTCGAAGGAGCAGCTAAACAGCATCAATGATTTCTTTTTTGAAGTTGTTTGTATCCAAGTTAGCTAGGGTAGTTTTAATTTGTTATTTTCAACACATAGTTTGCAGATGTCAATTCTTGCACTTCCAAATTTACTTTTCTTGGAATATTACAACTATAAGTTATGGTTATTACCCTAAATGTTTGTGCCNGTACAAAGTGTTCTCACCGGGCCGAGAAGATGGGAACAACTAAGAGCGTGTTAGACGCCCGAGCACGTCAACAACAGACGAAAACTTTGATAAAGTGAAGAAAATATTATTGGCCAATCGCGAAATCACCGTTAGAGAAGTTGCTGAAGACCTAAACATATCGATTGGCTCCTGCCGATCGATTTTTACCAATTATTTGGGCATGAGATAGGTCGCCGCGAAATTCGTACCAAAATTGCTCAATTTCGATCAAAAACAGCATCGCATTAACATTACTAAGGAGCTGTTGGACAACCCAAATTTGATCCAGGGGGTCATAACTGGTCACGAATCATGGGTTTATGGTTATGCCGTGGAAACCAAAGCTCAATCCCAATGAAAGCTGCCGCACGAGCCAAGACCGAAAAAAGCGCGCCAAGTTAAGTCGAATGTGAAGGTTTCGCTTACAGTTTCCTTCGATTACAGGGACATGGTGCATCATGAATTCCTACCACAGGGTAGAACGGTCACTAAGAAATATCCGCCAAAAGCGCCCCGATTTGTGGAAGAACAAAAAGTGGCTTTTGCACCATGATAACGCCCCTGCTCACACATCGTTGCATGTGCGCGAATTTTCGGCCAAAAACAACACACTAAAAATACCGCAGCCACCGTATACCCCAGATCTGAGCACCAGTGACTTTTTTTAGTTCCCGAAACTGAAGAGGTCCATAAATTCAAGATAAAAATGTTCAGTCTCTCAGAGTCTCTGAAAGCGAGACTGAAGTCTCCGCCTCTCATCGAGTCTCTCTGCTGTCACTGAGAAAGACTGTCGAGAGACTGTAAAAAAACTGTTTAGCGTCTCTGAACGAGAGACGCGAGTCGTTCATAGAGAGATCCTCATTTCGTATCCAGTCTCTGAACGAGAGACTCGAATCTCTGAACGAGAGACTCGAATCTCTGAACGAGAGACTCGAGTCGCTCATAGAGAGATCCTCATTTCGTATCCAGTCTCTGAACGAGAGACTCGAATCTCTGAACGAGAGACTCGAATCCCTCAATAAGTGGTGTCTTGATAGACATGATTAAAATTTTCTAAGTTCAACATATTTCAGAGATCCCAGTATTTCTACGAGAGACTCGAGTCTCTCAATTTTTCAGTTTTATCGTTCGAGTCTCTCATACAGAGACTGTGAGAGATCCATAAAAACACCTAGGCAATAACTGAGAGACTGT
>NW_020439720.1:13155-17668 GCF_000699045.2 Agrilus planipennis
AATGTGGTATGATATTTTTAATTAACAGATGTTTATTTCACAGTTAGTGAGAATAAGTATAAGGCTGATTTTCTTAAAGGTTTATTTACAGAATGTACAAAGATGCTTCTTAATTGTTACAGCGGTAACCATCGACTGCTGCTACCTGCTACATCCGCACCCTTGCAGATGCCCCTTTTTCCCCCCTGGTGTCTGTTTCTTCGTCGTTTTCCTTAAAAATTACTAACATGCCAACGTCCTCTCTTCACAAACAACCCAAAAACCATACCGTCCCTTTTTCTACCAACAACTTAGACAAACACTTACAACTAAAATAAGAATAATAATACTACTAACTACGCTTTCTTAATTCTATTTTACCATTAACTTATACTACATTCGGCCATCCTGCGCAAACATCTCCCCTCAGATGTATTCGGTCTCGTCGGCCTTGTCAAATTCGGTTTCATCTCCTGCAGCCTAAGGCTTCATATAGTCCACGGATGTTGATGTTCGATTTGGGCCTTCATGTTCGCCAACTTTCTCTACAACGTACCGGTCGTTTCTCAATACCCTGCTTATTTTGTATGGTCCTAAATATTTCGCCTTTAGCTTTGAACCACTTCCTAGTTGGGTTCTTTTGATGGCCACCCACTCGCCCTCGCTGTATCGATTTGGCATCTTTCGTTTTTTGTCATAGCCACGCTTGTTAGAGTCCTGAATTTTCGCTATGGTATTTTTCGCTTCCACTCTTAATTCATCCCTGTCCTCCTCGAATATGGTTGTCCATTCTTGTTCTATCAGTTCCTTAATGTTGTTGTCATCCTTAAGCCGGGCGTTAACCCCGAATAACAGGTGAAAAGGTGCTTTACCTGTACCTCGGTTTGGGGTAGCATTTAAATATCTCTGTGCCGCCTCAATGTATTTGTACCAATTCTCGGAGATCGGAGAGGTTAATTTGGTAAGAAGAGGAAGTAGAGTCCGATTTACTCTCTCTACCTGCCCGTTACCCCTTGGAACACCCGTCACAATCATTGTGTGTTCGATCTTTTCTGTCTTACAATAGTCCTTAAAAGCCTGTGAAGTGAATGCAGTTCCCCGATCTGACACTATTCGTCGAGGGTTTCCAAAAACGAAGGATTGCTTCGTTAAACGGTCAATAACTTCAGCGGCATCAGTAGACTTTGTTGGGTACAACCAAACAAACTTAGTAAAAGCGTCGACCACCACTAGCACATGTTGGTATCTTTTCTTCGTCGCCGTCATAGGTCCTACGTGATCTATGTGATATGTGTCCAATGGCAAAGATCCTTTATCGATGGAGTGTAGAAAACCTTCTTGCTTTCCTTGTTTTCGTTCCGCTAGAATACAACTTAAGCAGCTATTTACTACCTGCACTGCTTTCTGCCGCAAACCCTTGAACCAAAAGTCCTTTTTTACAATTTCCTCTGTCTTATTTATGCCGAAATGTCCTCGTTCGTGGGCCTGCCGGACTACCTGGGATTGCATACTTTTCGGAACGACTACCAATACATCGTCACCTACATCTTTAAACAATAATCCGTTTCTCACTAAGTATCCGTCGGCTTGATTACGGTTGGCCTCGTCTATTATTATTTTCAATTCTGCATCATGTTCTTGTTGATTTCTGAGACGTGTAATCAAATCGACTTCGCTTTCACATATAAGAAACGTACTAGGCAAAGGGTTGCGACTTAGGGCGTCAACATGCCGCATGCTTTTCCCTGGCCTATGACACAATTCGTAATTAAATTCTTGTAATATTTCAGCCCAACGGGCTGCACGCACACAAAGCTCTTTTTTCTTTATAGTCATAACAAACGCTTGACAATCCGTAATAATCTTAAATCTAATTCCTAATAAATACACTCTAAACCTAGTTAATGCTTTAACAATAGCTAATACTTCCAACTCATAACTAGCATACCTCCTCTCAGTCTCGGTAGTCTTTCCGCTAGCAAAGTAAACCGGATGGAACATATTATCATTCTCGTCTAATTGCATTAGAATTGCTCCGTAACCATACCGAGATGCATCGGTATGTAACTCAGTTTCTGCACCTACCCTATATATTTTCAATATAGGCTTACTAACTAGTGCGGTTTTAAGTGATGCGAAAGCCTCGACTTCGCGAGCTCCAAAGTAAAATTTCGCGTCCTTCTTCAATAAATCAGTTAGTGACCTGACTATTGAGGCATATCCTCTCACGAATTTTCTGAAATATCCCGTTAGCCCGAGAAAACTCTGGACATGCTTGACGCTGGTGGGACGCGGAAAATTGCTTACCGCCAAAGTTTTTNATTCTTCAGGCTCCGCCCACTATGAGGACAATCCAGAGGCTCTTAAGAACCTCTTCAGCTGAAGAACGATCTCCAATATGTCTTAGAGGTCATTCTTCATGCTCCGCCCACCATGACGACAATCCAGAGGCTCTTAAGAACTTCTTCAGCTGAAGAATGACCTTCAAGGTGTCTTAGAGGTCATTCTTCAGGCTCCGCCCACTATGAGGACAATCCAGAGGCTCTTAAGAACTTCTTCAGCTGAAGAATGACCTTCAAGGTGTCTTAGAGGTCATTCTTCTGCTGAAGAATGACCTCCAAGGTGGCTTTGGAGGTCATGGTAAGGGACTGAGGATGGACAGGCCATCGAAGTGTCACAGTATCCCTATAGCTATACTACTCATATTCCCGTGGAGACGTTTCTTTTTTTAACCAAAACAATCGTTTTGGTTTAATTACACCTTCGTCAAGCCACACGCTTGTTAATTCGTCTACTTCTTGTTTTTCTTCTGCTGACAGTCTTCGCGGCCTTGATCCCACCGGTACCTCGCTACTCAATATAATTTTTGTTTTAATTCCGACGTCGCGCGTTTTTTCCGGCTTATAATCGGTTATCATTTTCTTTACTTCATCACGGTAACATTTATCATTAATATAGGATAGTTCGATTTCATTAGCTTCAGAGATAGTATTTATGGCAAAAATTTCTGGATAACTTTCCGATTTTGCATCGTCGAGCTTTAAAAAGGATACAATTCCCTGTCGCACACGCAATTCAACTTTATCTAAAAAATCGGTTCCTAACAACAATCCGTGCTTAAGTATTTCCGTCGGTACTACATGAAACGTTACTAAAAATTCATCACCGTCAACATTCATACTTTTTGTAAACTCACCCAGTGTTACGTTGCCAGTGGATCCGAGACCTTCAAACTTAAGTTTACGCTTTCCCAAAACAGGAGATCCTATTTTTTCATATTCATCAGATCGCATGAAAGTTAAATCGCTACCTGTATCCACTAAAGCTACAAACTTACGGTCCTCTACTACAACTTCTTTCACGTACTTTTGCTTGTTTAGCCTTGATACAACAAAAGCTTCCTTATTCTTGCCCGCGCACTTTGCGGCAACGTGCCCGAACCCGTTGCATTTAAAGCACTTTACACCCTTTTCTTTCGTTGGACACTCGGCACTTAAATGGTCTTTTTCACCACAGTTATAACATCTTTTCACCTTGACCGCTGAACTTCCCTCGGTGTATCTTTTCCCTACGTCCCTGGCGTTGTGGCGTCTACCACCGTCGTCCTTCTTGTCCGGTGCTTTACTTCTACTCTTCATGTCCCGCTTTAATGCCTCGTATTGCGTCAGCTTCTCCTTTAATTGTCGTATGTTCTTCGCGCCATACAGTAAGGTTTTATTTGCGGCCTCATCCGGTATTCCCTGAATTATATATTGTATTACAGACTGCGTATCCACCATCGCTTGACTCGCGATTTCCAACATTCTGTACACATATTGTTGGTGAGTTTCATCTGTTCTCTTTTTCCGCTGGGACAATTCCTGATGTATGTGGTAACTATCTACGACTTCATCGAATTCTCCCTTTAACGCTTTCTTCAACTTTTCCCAATTCTTTGCACACTTTTCATGGTTTACGAATAATTTTGCTGACCCCTTTAACAATCTCTTTGCGTATGTTACCTTCTGAACGTCGGACCACGCGCATAGGTCTGCCGTTTCTTCAAAGTCTTGAATCCATTGATTGACATTTATGTAATCATCTCCGCTAAATTTTTCAAGAGATTCCTCCACATCCCTGAATGTTAGTTGTGGTTGCGGTACAGGCTCACGTCTTCGGCGTCGCGTGCCAGATGCTGGTGCTCTGGACGCTGGAACGGTTTCGTCTTCATCGTCTTCATTGTCTTCGTTTTCTTGATCGTCTTCGTTTTCATTATCGTCTTCGTCTTCGACTTCTTCGTCGTCTTCTGAGTCATCCCGATCGCGTTCAATAATTAACGCAGCTTTTAGTCGAGCAACCAAACCCTTTTTTAGTCCCGTTGTTTTGAGCTGTCGTCTTCGAAGCTCCGTCTTAAGTTGGGAAACTTTCATTTTGTCTACCTCTTCGTCGGTCAAGATTGATTGTTCTATTTGAATCTCCTTTTCACCGTTGTTTGATACTTCGTCGTCTGCCATCTTTTCTTTTGTAAAACTCTTCACCGTTTTTAATACTTCCG
>NW_020439721.1:0-703 GCF_000699045.2 Agrilus planipennis
GAAGTGGCCGATTTTAGGTATCTATGAAGTCAGATAATTCAGAACGGAAGGACTAGTAGGGATATAAAGCAAACGATAGCGCAGAGTCGTGTCGCCTACAATAAAAAGAAGTGAGTTCTATGATCGCGAACGGTTAATATAGAAATTCGAAGAAGATTGTTGTGCACGGCCCTGTACGGGTGCGAAACATGGACAGTGGGCGCGGCGGAAAAGAAAAGGTTAGAAGCCTATGAAATGTGGTGTTATAGGTGAATAATTAGGATAACATGGGTAGACAAGGTTAGAAATGAAGAGGTATTAGAAATAGTAGGAGAACAGAAGACTTTATGGAAATCAATAAGAAATAGGTGAGATAGGTTAATAAAACACTTTCTCAGGCATGAAGGTCTAGCCAGAGGCAGAAAAGAGAGTTAGGTGGAGTTAGAGGTAGACCTAAATTAGATTACTGTTCGCAAATAGTTAAGGATGTGGGTTGTTCTATAGGGTTGTTCGGAAAGTCATTTCGTTTTTTTTTTGTGGAAATGAAAGACAGTTTTCGTATAATAAACAAATACTTTATTAATCTGTATGAGAGACGTTCTGGTCCAACACCTTTTGCCATCTTTCTGGTAGTAGCATAATTCCACGCTCATAAAATTTTTGGTCTTTGCTGGCAAAAAACTGATCGAGGAGGTTTTTGACCTCCTCATTTGAGGTGAAGGTT
>NW_020439721.1:1674-4017 GCF_000699045.2 Agrilus planipennis
AGATATTTTGTATGGATATAGAGAAGGAGGTAAATGGAAATGTATTATTGTATAGCAGCTGTCCACGCGGACGCATCGCTCACTCAAGTAGGAGAGAGACAGATGTCGAACGCTGCCGAACGCGGAGGCCGATTGTGTCTCTTTGTCGCTCGTTCCGCGCTCTCGCTTACACTTCAAGCCTTAAATGGAACGCCTGAGAGCGAGGTAACACCGCATGAGTCATGTTTTTTCGTGCGTGCAGCCGGGCTCTATCGAATTATAAGACGTTGTCACGTCAAAAATTCCATGAGTAGATTCTTAGCTGTTGATGTTGCAATTGAGTCTTTCTTCGATATAGGTACATTGTGTTAACTCCAAGTTTATTTTTAATGGTGGCGTTAGATACAAGAAAATTCCCTTTAATCTTTACCGCGAAATAAACTGAATTATAAATTAAGTGTACTGACGGTGCAGTAAATATTAAAGGGAGGCATTACAGTTTTTGCTTTGCCGTGTTCTTTATACGAAACTCGTTAAACTAAGTTCGGACTCGTGTGCAAATATCTTTTCATAATTAAGTTTAATTTTTGCCGATGCAGGCCGAAAATGAATCACTGACACTGAACAAAGGAAATGAAAAATCGCACTCTCGAGAACTGTTATTATTAGGAGACTCTAGGCGACTACGCTGATGTTGGTGGATCTTATCTTCACTCTAAGCGATGCACAGTGTTACTAACTTGAAAAACCTATATCTAATAAATGTAGATTTCATTATGATACACTAATAGGTACCTATAATAAACGTACTTTGTTATAAACAAAAACAACGTGAGGAGATTATGATAGACAATATGTGTTCTGAATTTCATCTGCCACATTTAAGAAAACACAATTTAGAGGTATTCCCTTCCCGTCAAGCCCCAGAACCTCCATTACTCGAAATCTCAACCCTCTATTAGGCGAAATAATCAGTGAGTCCCTGCAAGCCATTTTGGTACATATTTTACCTCTATGACTAGAAAAATTAATGAATCTTCTATTTTACAACCTTTACAACTCGATAATTTGAAACTTATTACGTCTATAACTCTACAAAAATTAAGTTATCGACTTTAAGGATTTGCCGACAGTGTAAGTACATCAAATCTTAACCTCTTCAATTCGAATTAAAATCTGCCTTAGTCAAAATCCTCCATAAGTCGAAAACTCTACAATTCGAATTTTTTGGCGTCTCCCTGGATGTAGGAGTTATAGAGGTTCTATTCTAAGATCGAGCGGCATGGCCTAGAGGTTTAGACCATTGCTTAGCATTCGGGAGGACGCCGGTTCAATTCCGGGTCCGTCTGCCTTGGTCTGATTTCCTTAAATGCTGCAAATGCTGGGGTGTAATTTTCTAAATATAGATAATCTTTCATTCTGTTGTATCTTCATTTCGTGCGTCTCGTCCTTCTCGCCCGAACTACCACCCACCCATTTCCACGATTCCTGAAAGGGGGCTGAAGAGGGCCTTCCGCCCTACCTTCCGTCGTAATCCGAAGGGATTGCCTGTCCACCAGTTATACTAGCTGGTAGGAATGAAACACTCAAAAGTATTAAAGCAATACTAATAATATAAATATATCAATTCTTCCTAGCGTACGTGCATTCGTAACGAAGTGTTCATCACATTTGGTTAAAATTATAGGTTTTAATTGAAAACAACTTTCTTAATTTCCAATAAGAATTCAATTTTAAATAATAATTAAGGTGAAACTAACTAACGCGCTTACTTTCGATATCGATATCCAGCATGTTAAGGTTTAATCGGAATCGGAATTTCCGATCAATAATCTACTCAAGGTAGGTCAGATAGGATGATATTGAATATGCCTGAAGGTCCAGCTAAAAAATCGTTCGCTAAAATTATATTAGTGTAGTATCGGGAATGCGTGCTTTTTAGTTTATGGTAGGCTTAAAGTAATTTAGGAATAGTTTGTAATTTTAAGGGATTAAGTAATTGTTATCCGTATGTTTAGAATAAGAAGCAAAATATTTTTAAGCAATAAACTTTAAGAAAACTACTGCGTCCTCTCCAACCGTACGGTTTTATTAGCTGACTGAAGGTACCGTGAGAAAGTGACAAAAATTGACACGTGCAACGTTGGGGTAAAGAGAGACAGAGAGGGTATACTTGACCGAGGGTCTCAAAAACATTACGGTCAGTCTTGCGGGGGAGAGTTGAATCAGTTCTCGAAGACAGCGGTTGTAGAGGATCGAATTTGTACGAACTTATGATATGTTCATTTTGTATTTCATTTTATTTAATAAACACTTTTAATTCTTTCGAATTCTAAGCTAACATCACTATTATTAGTCCCATAT
>NW_020439721.1:5008-11257 GCF_000699045.2 Agrilus planipennis
TACTGTTCGTTTCAAGAAGTTAGAGATATGCCCCTTCCCTTTATTAGGATGCGCCGTAGCATAATTCCAAATTCAATCATATTTGTCTGCGGAGCTCATTTCTACACCGATCATCGAGCAAGAACTAGACAAAAGTGTACAGTACCATTTGCAAAATTATTTAAACTGCCTCGTTAAAATTTAAGAATTTAGCCAAAAATAATAACAAGTGAATTAACTTAACGTTCTACACACCTATGAAACTTTTGCTTTGTTTTCTATTGTTAATTTATATACATTTTTGTTTTAAGAAATTACTAAACATTTTCGTCTAGTACTGTACAGTTCTAGCCGCTCTCCTAAGACCGCCCATCGAGAGCTCTGTTAGTTCAAGCTCGTTCCAACTATTTCTGTCTTGCTCACGCCCAGTGTGTATTCTTTCTATCTTCCCGCAGATTTCTTCAAGGTCACAATTCTAACAAATTGAAATAGACTGTACATGTTTTTGTTCAGCATGGCATGCTCTACAAAACATACTACAAGTTCAAGGTCAAGGGGGGTTAATCTACACCTTTACCGTATTTTTGATCAAGCGATTTCCATTTTTTTAACTTATTCTGCGTTTGTAAATATTTTTGTGTTTCAAACTACTTTTTTGACTTTAGAGCACTGTGCGTCGTTCTGATACACTGGTTCTTACGAAATTTAGGCGACAGTTGGAACAAATCTAAGTAATTTTCGCATTATTCTAAATTCATCGGAGAATCCTTGGCTGTTTGCCGAGACACTGACCTCCTTCCAACCAACGTGCAAAAAGCGCACGGTAAGGAGATTCATGGCCGTTTTTGAATTATTATGCCGCAGCGCGGCTCTCAAATTGCAGGCGAGCTCGCCTCTCCTTCTTTTCTTTTTATATTAAACCCGCCACTTATTCTCGTTTCCACCGGCGCTATTGTTTCTGTTTTTATTTTCTAAACAAAAGCACATGAAGAAGGTAAGACAAAATAAATGAACAGCGCGTGTATTAAAGGAAATTGTGCTGTTCCCCTCCAACAGGTGCAGACACGTACTTTTATTTCGCCATTGGTTATTCACCATGCTGGGCTACTTGATGGGCAATTTCTAAACATGGTTAAGAAATAGAAAAATACAGGCATTGGAACATGTAACACATATTACGTTCCGCTGTTTTTGTAACTTTTTGGACTCCTTCCCCCTTCGCACATTACATGACGCTGTCCCCCGTTGTCATGCTAACTCAAAGCTGTCTTCCCTCTCTAGACGTAAAGTGTATATGAACATCCCATTAGTGCTACTAATACTCACGTTGGTCTCCGTATTGTCTAAATTCTGACATATCTTACCTCATTTTAAAAAAAATTAACTTTTGATTATTTTATGGGCTTTATCACATGAAATAAATGGACAAAATGACCAAGAGTGTAGTCTCCTTCTACTTATCTTAGAAATAGAATCTAACTTTAGAGATATATGACGTTAATACCTAAAGCATATCTGAACTTAAAAAGTTTTAGCTTGATTGACTTTGGGGCAAAATTTCAACGTCCTAGAGCTTTTCTGGGTCATCGAAGTACAAGTCAAAAATAAAAAAGTAGGGAAAGTCAAAAATGGCGAATTGGAAGCAAACGATGTATTTTTATAAAGCAAAATCGAATGTGACTTCAGGATTGACCTAAAATAGCGTTTCTTAAACTTTTTGGTAGACAGCACTTTGTTTAATGTCCACTCTTTTCGTGGAATCGGGGGTTGCTTCAATAGAATAGTTGTAATGCAACGTTCTTTAAGTGCATTACTTGTAATAAAAATGAGAATCATTTCGAAAATACAGTTAGTGCTATTAAAAATTTTGATATTTCAAGGTGTATTCTTTACATATTTTCGTAGACAGTAAATACATTATGCTTTCGCCACGATTAATGTATAAAACGGAAACGCGTAAGTTGAGTGAAATTCAATCTTTCAATTTCTTCGGGCGTTAAGTTTTATTTTCTGTTTTACTTTGAATGCCATAAAAACCTTGGGGTTCCGCCAAGACGGTTTAAGAAACGCTGCCCTACACTATGGAAATTTCAAGATATCGACTAATCTTAAATCTATAGAATACGCAAGCCAAGTTACCGATAACATTTGCATTTTGGAGTTAAAATATTTCAATAGTTAGTGTTATTTAATTTGAACGTCAATAAACATTGTAACCAAATTTTCTATTTTCGTTGTCTATTGTGACCTAGGAAACCCAGAATTTCGATATTGTGCGAAAGGCCCTTTAGAATATTATGGAGACTTGGGACCCTATTATTGCGTCATAAAGATAGACATATTGAAAAGCCTCATCTTCTACATGTTTAAACGTCAACATATATTTGTATAGATAGGTACATTTCACGTGGTTGTAACGCAACATAAAAGCATGTTATAGTATAGCCAGCGGTCAACTAATATCTACGCATTGTATACCTNGCTGTTAACACTAGCAATGAAGAAAAATAGATGCTAAAAGTTAAAAATTAGATGGAAAATAAAACAGTTTTATCGTTTATTAAAACAGTCAAAAATCATCGTAAAATAGAGGCAATGAAAATTTTTAATTTTTTCTTGAATTAATTTAGCCGACTATATCTATGCTAATATGACCTGAACTTCGTATGGTATACATGTTTCGGCCGATTTTCTCATTTGTGCTTTACTAATAGAAAAGATAAAGGCGACATTAAGCTGGAGAATCACCTCGGTCACGCAATGATTTTTGTTAATGAAACTTGACATTCAAATGAACACCGTAAATCATGGGTTAGTTATTTTGCTTGTCAAGAACAAAAAAAGAAAGGTATCTCGCTAGTAGTATGATACGTATGTATGTGCAAACATCAGGAAACAACCACTTCAGTTTCATAGATTATGTAGGATGTAATACGTCAGTTTCACTTCTCCGTAGTGGTGATGTAGGTCCATCTCGCCTCCTAACGTAACGGTCGAGAATGTTAAGATGAGTTGTTTTAGCGAATCACCGCGACGCCGCCTTGGATTGAAGCTGAGCACCGCGGTCGTTAGATTCTTCAACATCAGGAAGTGAACGGCACCGTTTGAGAGTGTTACAGTTTTTTATTTTCATTCGCCATTTATGCATTTACTTTATATTCAACGTTTATACGTAGATATGTAAAAGTGTGTATGTTAGACAGACCAATACCTACACCCGCTAGCAAGAAGTAGCGCAGAGTTTGTGCAATTCGTATCAAGGTAATCGATGTAATAACAGTTGTTGGTTGTGTTTGTACTTTCACTCCTGAGCACCTTTATTATTGTTTAAATATACGGAGGAGCAACATATACGACTGATAGAGTCAAGCTTCGTCGTCTGATAAACATGATCGCATTCTTCGTCTTCGGTCAATTTGACTGGTATTTCGTCAAATAAGTATTATTAGGCACATATAACAGACAACGTATTTTTTCTAATCTCAGCTTGCACTTAACCGAATTTGATAAAACCAATGCTGAGCGCGTTTTAAATAGAGTAACTTCGGGTAATATGGCACATCATAAGCATTTTTGGATATAAATTATGAAATTAATGAGATTTAACAGTCTTTATTGGTTAGATTAGTTCTTTGGACTTAATAGTAATCAACAATTATAATTTTAAGATTAATAACATCGAAACATAACTATAATAAACGTTTTATTTTTAAGTACGGAATCATTAAAATTCAAACATGGTAGGTTAATATGGCCTAGGGCAATATTGGCCACAATTGAAGTGAGCCGTATTCTCCGCCATAACAAATGAAATCATAAACTAAAAGAAATAAACTTTGCATTACTTTGCAGAACAAAATTCGCAGAAGAAAAACTCGGTTTCCACTCCTGAGCATTCTTCGTGAGCCCATAATTTACAACATGAGCATTGAACCCATGGTTCGCCTTTGTTATCCATAGAATAAAGATCCTCACAATACAGACACTTTGCATCAGAAACATTGCGCCTATCAGGACTTTCGTCAGAACTGTCGTTGTACACAGGTTCATTTTCTTCTTCCGAGCTAGACATTTGTACCTCCTTAGATTTTGACTTTGTCTTTTTACCCTTGCCTTTTCCTTTCTTGGTTTTATTCATAGTCTTTTCGATTTTGTCCTGTTTCTTTTTGAATGAGTCTTGCAGTTTTTGTACGGGGATGAAGTAAGCAATGTCGACTTCGCAGCCCTCCTGCCTCGGTTAGTAGCTTTCCTAGGTGCTATTTCTGGTATCGGAGATAATTGGAATGGCGTTATAAAGTTATGATGTCTTGAAGTTGATGGCTTTGGTGACGTTGCAACGGGAACTACGTTTTCGAAACTTCCAGGCGAAGCTAAGTTCTGGTTTCTTAGGGCCGAGGTATCACCATTAGTTGTCGCATTACTCATATCAGGTTCATTTACAGAAGGTGTTATGTCAAAAGATTCATTTTCTATTGCGGGAGTAGACGAGTTAGTTCGTTCTGGTGTGATATTTTCTTGATTGGAAATTATACATTCTTGGTCATTCATATCAATGAAATCATGATCTTTAAAAACATTTCTGTCTATCGGATATAGACCTGTTGCACGAAAACCACTAACAGCTATCTCACCGCTTTGAGTGCGTAGATACGCGCGTCCAAATACTTCCATCATATCATATTGGGTAAGGGGACGTGAATTGTTCCTCACCCACGATCTTATTTCATCAGAAACATATTTTTTTAATGGACCCATGAATGATTTATCTAAAGGTTGTATTTTGTGGCTGGAATGTGGAGGAATTGATAGTAAGTGGACATGATTTTTTCTTGCTAGATCTATCAATTCGAGGTTTCTGGTGTGACTGGTATGTCCATCTAAAATAAGCAATACTGGAGATTCTTCCGACGGTTTCACGTGCTTAATAAAATGTTGAAACCACTTTGTAAATAATTTGGTATCAATCCATCCCGAAGGGTGACATTCATGTATGGCACCAGGGGGTGCACCTTTCATTAAAAGCGGATGACTTCTTTTTCTGGGGAATATAATCATGGGTGGAACAAATGAACCTCCAGCGCTCATACTTATCACGCAAGTTATTAAAGACCCCCTTTCAGCTGATGTTAAACAACCAATTTGCCGTTTTCCCTTTTGACTTAGGACTTGGAGCATTTGGGATGGAACAACACTAATGCCAGTCTCATCCACGTTGAAAATTTTTTCAGGAGGGAATTTGTAGTTATCCATCAATTTTTCATAGAGATCAAAGAAATGGTTCACACTTTCTTTATTAAACCCCTTAGCTCTAGCAAAAGAAGTTCCTGTTGGACGGCGAAAAGAAAGTTCTGGATATCTTTCTAAAAATGATTTAAGCCAATCTTTACCGGCGCTTTCATTTTTTGCCGAAAAGGTATGAGCAATATTATTTTTTATTGCCAGCTGATAAGCTAAACTCATTACATCCTTTCGGACTAAGCCGAACAACTTAGCTTCCATTGTCAAAACGTATTGCACTAATTGTTTCTCTAATTCTTGTGGCAATGTTGGTTTTCTTCCCAATTTCGCGCATGTCGCTTCTTCAGTTGATATATCTACTTTAGCTACTAAACGTCTTAAAGTTGTTCGGGGTACTTTGTACAGTTTGGAAGCTTTTAGTGAGCCCATTTTCTTATTTCGTACATCTTCGATTGCTTTTCTCATTGACTCTTTGCACCAAGTTTGTCGTTGTCTTTGTGAAAATGGTTTTCGTGGAGCCATTGTCTTAAAAGATAAAAAGAAAAACAAATTGTAGAAAAATTACGTTACAGGCGGCCAATATGGCCTAGTAGTTCATATTGGCCACCTATCTAGTGAGCCATAATGGCCGCAGGTACGTTTTTGATAAAAAAAAATCTAACCCAAAAAGGTGTGACTAATGTGCTTTTAGAATGTTACCACACTATAAACTAATAGTTATACTATAACACTGTGCACTATTAATACAAAAACCAATATTATTTTACGAAACAGAATGAGTAAAACTTACCCAAAAATAACATCAAATTCGATAATTTTCGCTCGACGCACGCTCTAGACACACACGCACTCGCTGCAATGCAGGAATCCACTGAGGGGGTTAAGGAAAGGGCCGCGACAATATGGCGGACACGAACGCCGGTAGTGTTCGTTAGTTTCGGAAAAAAAAATATAGGCCATATTGGCCGACTAGGCCATAATACCCGAAACTACTCTATCTGTAGGAAGATTTTTTTCTTTGAAAACGCATTA
>NW_020439722.1:0-1147 GCF_000699045.2 Agrilus planipennis
CCCGACTAAGATCCGTAATTCCTCATTCAAAATTTTAGGAGCTGGTTCATTTCGTTCTTTTTAAAGATCCGAATCAGTGATCCAGATCATATCTGATCTAGACATCACTTTAGTTGTACCTATATTAATTATAGCGCTGTTTGTTGCTAACTGTATTATTTCAAATACTTGTAAAACTGATGATACTAATGAAATTCTGAAGTAATCACTTTCATCTAAAATTACTACGTGCCACGCAAACGATTAAAAACCAGATAACCGTTGTAATGTAACTACATGTAATGCATAATAATAAAACATATTTTCTAGTTTATATTAATTAAATTTTAAATTGTAATATTCTTATTTCAAAATGTATTGATATACTTATTTCAAATCGTATTACCTATGGTTAGTAATCTATTCATAAATAAGTAGGCCTTACCATTATGTTTAAATAGTAACATCCGCTGAAAATACAAACAATTACAAATTATTCCAAAACATACTTGCATTAATAATTTAATAATTCAACATCGATAAATTAATGACTTTCCCTTGGGATGCTACTGTGAACTATGAATTAATGTAAGTGTATTTGTACCTATTACTATCTGAAATAATTTTTTTCTTGGTCAAAGTCAATCTACAGTATGAAGTCCGAAGTCATAACAAAATCTTAACAAAATCCTGTGAATCAATGAGTAATTCTTAAGGATGTTTGGGAGGTACAATCGGAGACAAGAGTACATAAAATTAGAAATTCGTGATTAATTAGGTTTTGAAGCATATCATGAGGTAAATAAACACTATCTATACTATAAAAAAAGTATACGGTTTGAGACAAAATTTGGAATTTGACCAAAAACTTTGAATAAAATAAGAAATAACGAATAATATGGATAACTGACTTTTGGCAGAGAATATGCCTTGATTTCAACTTCGAAACAAAAAAATATTTATTTTCAATCTTTATTAATAATGAGCGTAAAACTTTTTAATATGTTTAAATAAAAATTAAAACTTTAAAATTGCATTTATTTCAAACAATTATAAATATTATCATTATATTATCAAGTAAAAACGAGATTTTCAGCTAATTTTTCATTTTTTCCTCGATAACCATTTAGTGAATTTGAATAACCTTACGCTAAAGTGATTCTCCAGA
>NW_020439722.1:3756-8324 GCF_000699045.2 Agrilus planipennis
GGAAGGAGTAGTAGGGATATAAAGCAGAGGATAGCGCAGGGTCGTGTCGCCTTTAATAAAAAGAAGTCACTTCTATGCTCGCGAACTGTTAATTTAGAAATTCGAAAAAGGTGTATGTTTGGAGCGCGGCGTTGTACGGGTGCGAAACACGGGCAGCGGGCGCGGCGGAAAAGAAAAGGTTAGAAGCTTTCTAAATGTGGTGTTATAGGAGAATGATGAGGATAACGTGGGTAAAAAAGGTTAGAAATGAAGAGGTATTAGAAAGAATAGGAGAACAGAGGAAGTCAATAAGAAATAGGCGAAATAGGTTAGTAGGACACCTTCTCAGACATGAAGGTGTAGTCAGAGACATATTAGAGGCAGAAACAGGAGTTAGGAGGGGTAGAAGTAGACCTAGATTGGATTACTGTTCACAAATAGTTAAGGCTGTTCTAGTTTTAGGGAAATGCGAAGATTAGCTCAGGATAGAAAAGAGTGGAGGACTGACGACTTTATGATGATGATGAATAGGTTCACTTCACTTAAACCAAGCCTGGTATCGAAAATTCAATAACTTGCTCTTTCCACCGAAGGTAAAATAAAATCAGAGGTAGCAAGTTTTATCAAGTTTTATTTTGGACTCCCGTATCTTAGACCTAGCGATGTCGTTCATGTTTTTACTGTTTATTTGCAGTTCTTCGAAGAATCGGCCAGTGAATGATTACCCATGTATATATTAAGAAAATGTATGATATGTCTGACTGAGAAAGCAACTTTGCCTTCAGAAATATGGGCAGAATTTTTTTATTCGACTTATCAATGATACTGGTTTAATTTTTTGATATAAAAGAGACTTTTTGCAAGATTTTCAAATCGTAGCATTACATTACCGTTCTTATTTAGTGCAGGTATATACCGAACAGAATTTACATATGGTAATAAAAATTATCGAGATGGACTTTACACTGAAACATTGATACGGGACGGAATTTACGTTTTCCGATTTTTTTGATGTTGCCACAATGCTCAAATTTTAATATTTTTTTTTATAATATGAATAAGACCGTGATTCATGTGAATGTAGCAAAAGAATACCTTTTATGTTTTATTATTTAAATGATGAACTATAATAGTAAGTGAAATTTAAATTTCCGACATATTCTAAAGAGTATTGTTTGTATTTGTAATTAATTGTGAGCGTGATTTTATTGGACTCTTTGCAGTGATTTTAACAAAATTTTAAGTTAAATTATGTTTATCGGGGATCCCCATTAATTACAATAATTGACAAAACTAATAATTAATGTAATATAACAGAGATGTTTATGTATTTGCTTATTCCATTTTGGTTTGCAAAAGACAACTTTTTTAGGTAGAAATATGCAATAGGTTGGTATTTTAATACCAATGGTAATGATTCTGTGGATACATAATAGGTAGTAAAATTATGTAGGGATATTTAACAATACAATTAAGTTAAAAACTATGCTTATGTATAAATGCGCTTTTGGCCACAAAAACAGCAGCTTACGACGTAGTTTAAACGGTTTCCCAAACAAATCAATTTTTCATTTTTTAACCATATTAGTCACGTAAGACCTTAGGAAGCTATATTATATTATATACTATTACACATGACGTCATTTAGTGCAAAGAAGGATATCAATCAATGAAAGCCCAAAAACCATGAAATCTAATGCGCTAAACACAAAATTTACGAATATGCTATTTAACATAGCTACCATCATAAAAAAAGTTTGGCATTCACAACCTGCGTTATTTGAATAATGACTGATGAGTATACTTAGTATAACCACAGCAAATGTCTTACGCCCTCGTAATGTTCCCTGAGGAGGCCGACCACACTCGTCGGCAAAACGTCTGTTAAACAACTCAATTGGCTTCTCACCGAAGAAGAGACAATTTAGAGAACGCCATCGAGAAATTTAAAGAAATATACACCTTTGAATACTGAATTGAATTCTGAAAGGGCGCAGACGAGAGTTGGAAAAAAGGGGCAGTTGACAAAATCTTAGTGCAAAACATAATAAAAGTTAATAGCAAATCAGCATAAACGATATTTTGGATTATCTGTTTCCGTTGCTGACGTCAAAAGTACGCATGTATAAAAAAAGACTTGTTTTATAAATGTCCTCGAAGGTTAAAAGAAAGATCACATTCTAGGTTTCGAATTGATTTTCCATTTGAGAACATACTTGTCCGCTCTATGGAAAAAACAAACAACAAATAAAATAAAACTATGTAATGCATTTACGATGATGTAAAACTTTTACATCAAAATAATTCAAACGGTAGAAATTTTTGCTAAGGATTACAATAACTAGATGGACGCGAGTTTGAAGTATAGCTCTGGGCAACCTAAATTATGATACTGCTTAAAAAAGGGATGAAACTGACCATAAGTTATTGGAACTACTTTTTCAGAAAAAAACAAAGAGTCCCGCTGTGATTACCTACCTAACCAAAAGCATCTCCTCCGTACAGAATGCGAGCTCCAGAAATCATATCTGTAGGCGAGATAACACGACACGAATCAGAGGGGAGAACTCTCTCTAGTTAATTAGTTACCTTTCCTCTCCAGTAAGACTACTTAGCTGCAAAGCTACCTCACTGCTAACTAGCTGAGAAGCTATCAAATCAGAGAGCAGATCACTCTCTGGCTGATTAGTTACATCTCTTAATCAGTGGGACTACTTACCTGCAAAGCTGCTTTGCTGCCAACGAGCTGAAAAGCTACGAAATCAGAGGGCAGAACTCGATTTAGCTAACTAGTTATCTTTCCTCTCCAGTAAGGCTATTTAACCTCACTGCCAACTAGCTAAAAATCTATTAAATTTAAATGTAGAACTCTCTCTAGTTGACTAGTTACCTACCACTGAAGGGTTGGACTACTTAGCTGCAAAGCTAGCTTACTGTCAATTAGCTGAAAAGCTACGATATTTAGAGGACAAAACTCTTTCTAACTAACTAGTTACCTTTTTCTCCAGTGAGGCTACTTAGCTGCAAAGCTACCTCACTGCCAACTAGCTAAAAAGCTATCAAATTAGAGGGCAGAACTCGCTCTAGTTAACTAGTTACTTTCCTATCCATTCTTAACCTCATTGCTAACTAGCTGAAAAGCTATTACATTTAAGGGTAGAACTCACTCTAGATGATTACTTACCTCGCAGTGAAGAGTGAGACTGCTTAGCTGCAAATTAACTAAAAAGCTATCAAATCAGAGGGCAGAACTCACTCTAGCTAATTAGTTACCTTTCCTCTTCAGTGAGGCTACTTAACATCACTCCCAACTAGCTGAAAAGCTATCAAATTTAAGGGTAGAACTCACTCTAGCTGACTAGTCACCTCCCACTAAGTGGGACTGCTTAGCTGCAAACTAGCTGAAAAGCTACCACATTAACTAGCTCGAAAGCTATTACATCAACTAGCTGAAACACTACTACGTCAACTAGCTGAAAAGCTATTACGTCAACTAGCTGAAAAGCTACCACATCAACTAGCTGAAAAGCTACCACGTCAACTATCTGAAAAGCTACCACATCAACTAGCTGAAATGCTACCACATCAACTATCTGAAAAGCTACCACATCAACTACCTGAAAATCTACCACATCAATTAGCTGAAAAGCTGCTACATCAACTAGCTGAAAAGTTACCACATCAACTAGCTGAAATAGCTACCACATCAACTATCTGAAAGCTACTACATCAACTAACTGAAAAGTTATTACGTCAACTAGCTGAAAAGCTACTACATGAACTAGCTGAAAAGCTATCACATCAACTAGCTAAAAAGCTACCACATCAACTAGCTGAAAAACTACCCCACTAACTAAGTGGAAAGCTACTCAACCTTCACCGTCACTTTCTCTGAGCTACACTTGACCACCGAACGACTGTCCCACCGTCGTACCATCATCCGCTGGTGCCGCACGACATCCCAGTTACTGAAGTCCCTGAAAATCATTTACCTACAACAGTACTACCATAGACAACCACTTGTCATCAGCCGCTCACGCCAGTAAATCTATCGCTCCCGCGGAAACCTTTACGTCTCCTGCAGGAGCTGTTTATCTCGTGTTCAAACAGCGTTTGAAAACCAAAGTAATTGTGCGGTTTTGTCTTATGTTTATTAATTCACTTCATCTTGTTTCTATTATTTTTATTATTGTTCTCATTCATGTTGTATTCATTGTATATTCATACATTAATCAAAAATAGTTGTTTCGTACGGTAATTTAATAAATGGTTTGTCCACTTCTCGACCAGTTTCGTTTCTTTTATCAAATAACTAGGATCTAACAATAACAATTTCATACCGTAAAATTTGTGCATATTCGAGATGTCGTTGAAATCTCTCACCCACATCTTTCGTTATCGTATATGTGTCTGTAAGATTAACAGAAAGTGTTGTTTATTTTAAATAATATTATTTTAATAATATTGTACTCTTCTATTCTTCCTTTTTATTATACATACATGGTTACGGTTACAAATAAGTTGCAATGTGCAGCGATGCGCATAATTTATCGATTTCTCGCGGTCATTTAGCTCTAACAGTTGATAGC
>NW_020439722.1:10216-12153 GCF_000699045.2 Agrilus planipennis
AAAAAAAACACCTTTTGACAATTACTTACTAACAATACCCTATGGGCGGAAGTTAGTCGGACATTACAAGTCTTAAAAGTAAAAGTACAGTACAGGTGAAGATGCACCTGTATTTATAATTTAAATTGGCTGATACTGCAATCTGTGCGAAACACGCCATACCTCGCGTGGCGTGACATCTTGCGATGCGTGGCGTGATTCTGTTATGGGAACACGTGTTATCTTGGATAACTCTAATTTGGTGTCAAGGTTATAAATTAGATGCTCATAAAATGAAATAGACGTTCAATATTCAATAATGTTCTCATAACTTCACGTGAATCTAGCAATATCATCTATTTAACAATATATTGTAAATGTATAAACGGCAGCTTTAGGTGCTAGTTGAGTGCTTCAAGATTGTAAAAGCTCTACCACAAAGCACACACCGATATAATTAAAATAGACGATTCAGGTACGATGACAAATGGAACAAAAACACAAAATTAATTTTATAGACAAATTTAAGTGCCGTTTATTAATAAATAAATAAATGATGTGAAGCTAGTACAACACTATTGAATCTGCTACATTTAGTAGAATACAGATGGTGTTTATTACACTCTTAGTAGTAATTCATTAAATAGTAGTTGTTTTCAAATCTTCTCACCTGTCAGATTAAAACACCTATAAATTAATTCACTCTCGCGAATAACCAACCAAAGACTATTGCCTTTGACTTTTGATTGCCATTGGCTATGTCGATTAATGTCAGTTTTTATTATTGTTTCCGTAGCTTAACTATGAGTTGTTAGTATAATTAAGAGTCTATGAGTACGAAAAATAAAGAAAAAGCTTTTTAAAGTAATTACCCCGTCATAAAACGGAAATTATCTGCATTTTAACTAAACAAGCACTAAAATCTGTGAAAGTGAAATGTTTTTTGTCAATCACCCAGTTAAGCATTGAGATCGTAACGATTTACTCGACGGATTTTATAGTGTACTACGTTACCTTTTAAACGCAAGAACCATAAACAAGTTTAACAACATCCTGAATCGCGAAACACAGAACGCAATTAGCAAAATCATTAAATTAAAGGAGCATTATAAATCCATTATGGAAATTGCGAGAAGAAAAAATTGAAATTTATAAAGTGAACGATCCCTTTCTGAGAAATCTATCGGTCTAATGCGAAAGCAGCAAAAGCTGAAGTTTAAACCCTAAGAAAGGACATTCGGTATAGTTAGATCTAATAAGTAATGCCTATTGTTATTACTATGTGATATATCAAGACGGGGAAAGTTTCAGAGGATTATAAACGGAACGTAGTAGTAACCATACCTAAAAAGAGAGGCGCGGATAGGTGCGAGACATTTAGAACAATTAGCTTGACTTCCCATGCATCAAAAATTTTAACTAGAATTGTACAGAGGAGGATGGAAAAAAGGGCAGAAGAACTATTAGGGGAAGATCAATTTGGGCTTAGAAGAAATAGAGGAACGCGGGAGGTCATTCTAGCTTTACGGGTAACAATAGAGAAAAGAGGGCATACATAGGATTTGTAGATTTAGAAAAAGCTTTTGACCGTGTTAAATGGGACAAGATGTTAAATATACTTAAAAATGTAGGGATGAGTTACAAAGATAGAAGAGTGATACTTAGTTTGTATAAAGAGCAACAGGCAGTTATAGAGCTGGGCATGCAACATAGAGAAGTAAATATTAGAAAGGGAGACAGACAGGGATGCACACTGTCTTAATCTATACATTGAAGACGCGATCAACATCATTAAAGACAGTACAACTGTAGAGATAGATATACAGGGCCAAAAGATTAGTACGCTTAGATTTGCAGATGATATAGCAGTATTAGATCTAGCAAGGAGGACTTAGAGGTAGCTTTAAATAAAATGGAAACGGTACTAACAGATCAGTACTGTATGAAAATAAATAAAA
>NW_020439722.1:14149-19508 GCF_000699045.2 Agrilus planipennis
TGAATCATTTTATTCCACTTTAAAATTCATGAAATCCAAACACCGATCAGTACTAACTAATCAGCAAGCAAAGAATTACTGAGAAGTGCTGTCACCAATTATTCACCAAATTTTAAAGAATTATCAAGAGAAGTAAAATTAATGTGTTTAATTTTTAATACTATTTAAATCATGATCTGCCGGACCTGGCGACATGCACAACGTTTTCAAGGTTGTTACCATCAACAAATGAAGGAGCTAAAATATTTATACTTTTATATCTTTTTGTTAATTTATTAGTGATATTGATAATGCGTACAAGTAGTTGGAGCACGCCTTAATTCCTTTTAGTCGAAATACCTGTTAACGAAGGTGTAATTATTGTCGCCCCCGGAAAAGTAGTTACCAAGGAAACTATAGACTTTTTTTCTTAACCCGGTCTATACTTTAGTGTTATTTATCATGAAACATTCGTGAGAGCTCAACATGTCGTTATTGTTATGAAACGTAGAATGGCTTCCAGGCAGACACCTTGATTGTTTCTTGATTTACAAAATGAGTACTCTGGAAAATACAGTACTGCAGGGCACTTTAAACTACTCTAATTATATTAATAATGCAAAGAGTTATAATAAGTGTTATTTATTAAATTTTCAGTGATTATCAACTCAAACAAGTTATCCCAAGAAATGTCCTGTAGGTAGCTATACTAAAGAAAGGCAATAAATCATAAATAAATTGAAGAACAATAGGAATAAATTAAATACACTTAAGTATAATTTAAACATAGATATAAAAAATATATTGGTAATATATTACCTTGTTATATACTCTCGGAAATGACAGATTTTATTGCTTATTGGAATCCAATTGCCCCATTTGTCACAAAGATATATTACACGTCACACCTACTTAAGATTGACCTTCCCTTCACTCCGCAGAAATGACATTTTCCTATCATTTTCACAAAAAGCCGATTGCGATGTTACGTTTGGATAGCGAAAACTTGACAGGTTATATAACGTAAACCAAATCCAAATTTTNACTGAATTAATTAATATAACTTGAATGTGCATTACCCATCAAGAAACTAAATAAATAAAGAGATGTTTCTTGAATCGGTCAAGTTTAGTTACGATGGAATCCGTATGGACGATGTATGCCTAATTTTGGATATTTTTTGTTATTCATCTTTTTTTTGAGTGAATAAAACACATTTTAGTAACACTTTTGTACCTAGATTTTGCTATTACCTCAATAAAAACACGATACTTATATATAAATACGTATTCCAATCATAAAAAGAATAAAAAATAGTCTAAAGTAGAAAAGGGTACTTTTTCAAATTTAAAGAGAGGATTCTTCAAATTAGATACCCTATCAAAAATAGAGTGTCTATCATTCTACAGCAAAAATCACACCCGTAAACTTCATTTTTGTCACTACCAGATAATGATCTATCGCTAAACACGTTTTAAAACCGGACATCTAATTGGGTTCCTAGTTTTGGACATCCAATTTTAAGGTACAGTTCCCGTTCGGATTTATCAAAGGCGATTAGAATAACAATATTAGTTATAAAATTTTATGCTAGGTTAGCAAATTTGACCTTTTTAATTATTAAGTTATTCATAGTCATGTTCGACCATTTGGGTCATTTTACTACTCGATTCCCAACCTTCATCAGGTTTTTACAAAATTAGGGTAGTTATGTAGTTTTAGTAGTTTCTTTCTCTGTATCTATTATGTTACAAATACGTTATACATCCATCAGTAGATAATGATTTGCGTTCGAGAGGACGCCGGTTCGATTCCGGGTGCGTCCGTCTTGGTCCAAGTCTTCCTGTGGTTTCCTTGAATCACTTCGGCAAATGCTGGAGCTGTAATATTCCACAGATAATCTTTCATTGTCTACTGTCTCCTTTCTCACCCGAACCACCACCCACCCATTCCCAGGATTCTTGAAAGGAGGCTGAAGAGGGTCTCCGCCCTACCTTCCGATATAGTCCGAAGGGACTGCCCGCCCACCAGTATTACTGGCTGGTGGGAATGAAACACCCAAGTTTTTTTTCAATAGAAGTCATTCGCAAACAGTTTCAACCCAACCAAGTCATTGTACATTTTTTCATTTAGTATTTGTATTGTATATATTTCTTCGTTCAATTAGTTTTGTTTATTCTGTTTACTTAGTTTCACGATGGTTTGAGTTTGTACTTATTAATAAATATTCCGTTGTTTGCTAATGAATTAAATTTCTTTAAACTATTAAAAATTTATTCATTAAAAAGTGTGGTACAGCAGTACCTATACCAGGAAAAGTAGTATAATCGACGCTTGCTTTTTCTACAGTTCCTATGCCAAATTAGGCAACCTTTATGTTTCAGGTTATGTCCCTGACACTAATTTTTGTTTTTACGACTGTTCTAGAACTAATGATTAGCAAATTTGTCTTGGTCTTGCAGTCTTGATTTTGGTCTTGTGAAAATGCCAAGACAAAGATCGAACGAACAAGACCAAGACTAAAAATCAAGGCCGAACGAACAAAGTCAAGATTAAAACTAAGACCGAATATACAAAACACAGACCAAATACGCAAGATTAAATGAAAACTTATTACTTCCTGTGGATTTATGAGTTAAACTATTTGAAGCAACTTTGATATATTCTTTTCTTGGTACAAAACTAGAAAACATCTTTAGCATTCGAAATTTTCAGTTTGCTTAATAGATTTTAACACAATAACATTGTTTGTTGTGTAGGTACCTAATATTAGATGTCCTTCTTTGTTTTATTTCGTTATTTTACTTGTTTGGAGTTACTGTAGTTTTGCTATTTTCTTGTTTATCCTGTATTATTATCTACTCCTATCACTCTCTGTATTTAATCATATATGAGATCATCATCATCATCAGGTCGTCAGTCCTAATCCTATCCTTAGCTAATCTTCGCATTTCCCTAAAGCTAGAACAACCCACATCCTTAACTATTCGCGAACAGTAATCTAATCTAGGTCTACCTCTACCCCTTCTAACTCCAGTTTCTGCCTCTAATATGTCCTTGACTAGACCTTCATGTCTGAGAAGATGCCCTATTAACCTATCTCGCCTATTTTTTATTGACTTTCATAGTCCTCTGTTCTCCTATTCTTTCTAATATCTCTTAATTTCTAACCTTTTCTACCCACGTTATTCTCATCACTCGCCGATAACACCACATTTCGGAAGCTTCTAACCTTTGCTTTTCCGCCGTGCCCACCATCCATGTTTCGCACCCGTACAACGCCGCACTCCAAACATACACCTTTAAAAACCTTTTTCGAATTTCTAAATTAACCGTTTGCGAGCACAGAAGTGACTTCTTTTTATTAAAGGCGACACGATCCTACGCTATCCTCTGCATTATATCCCTACGACTTCTTCCGTCCTGACTTATCCGACTTCATAGATATCTAAAATCACCCACTACTTCGTCTTCATTTTTCGTCTATCTTTATAGTCGCTCTTTCCCTACTTTTTTTTCCCTTGCATACTGGTATTTTAGTTTTACTTTTGTTTATTTTCATACAGTATTGATCTGTTAGTACCGCTATATGAGATATGATCATTAGGTTATAATTCTTTCCTTATAAATGTTTTTCAGACTTAAGTCTGCTTTATTTTTCCTCACCTCATATCTTTCCATTCTCCTTTATTCATTTTTCTACATGTATTCCTTTGGTATTTGGCACTGAGTTTTACCGGGCATTTTTTTTTTTTAATATATAGGTTGACATGTATTGTTTTTCAATTTCAATTGTGTTTCCTTTCTCGTCTATACCGATTGTCTTCTACTTAATATGACGCTAACACAAGAAAATGATTTTTTACGTTTGGAGAACAGTAAGAATTAAAAATAAACTGAATTGTTTATAACTTACTCACTTGCATTAGTTGGATGGTACAGGTACACAGAAAAAAAGTGGACAACTGCTGATCTAGATAAAAGGAATCGTTGTTCAAGTGATGGGTGGTTTGGTTGAAATATGCGAACCGGACGATAGACGTACAAGATTCATCTACAATGAAAGTGATACTATGCCCCGTGTCTTCCGATATTTTATCAGATAATTGGATCTAAACTAGTTTGTACAACTAAAGGTCTTCACCGTTTGAGATCATGTTTCTTTGCTTTAAGATTAGTAGGAAATAAAAAAGGAATTTACGTAGCAATTAACGAGTTCTTTGTTTATTTAGTATTTTAAACGACTCAACCGGCCATCAGTTAAATTATAATACAATAGGTACCTACGGCAAATTAGTAGCTTTGTTATTATTTACTAGTTGAACCCGTCCAAATTTGGTAAGGATTGCTCTTATACGGTGTAATCCAAAAAGTAAGGAATATACTTATAGAAAAATTTACAAACAAAACTTGCTCCCTATCTGTAGTATCTAAATCTAATTTATTATACATAATGGAAAATACCACAAATGGCGCGGTGCCTATCACGTTGAGGTTAGCTACGTCGGGATTCGTTTCAGCAAGTAGATATCCATATATTTAAATGGACCTTGTTGGAGCATACGTAATCCTAAAACGTAGCATCGTGCTACAGATGGCGTTTACCGCGCCATTTGTCGTATTTTCTAAAACGCGCTGTTAAGGCAGTAGCTAAAGGTTGGTCTGTGTTCTGTCGAAGCTGCCTGCGACGCGCCGATGAGATCCAAACAGATCGAAATCGCGATCCGCGTCTGGCAGTTTCGACACAGTACAGACCATTTCGAATTATTTTATTATACATAATGTTCGAAAACAGAAAAAAGGAGGTTTCGTTTAAATGGCAGCCGTGTGAAATATAACTCCAGTAGAAATAAGTTATAGGAAAAAGCTCTTCAGAATATCACAATATTAAGGTATGTAGGCAATCACCGTATTTATATTCATCTAATCCATTTGCGAACCTTTTCAGTCGATTACCCGAACCGAATAAAAAAACATTCGAATATCGCCGCAATTTTTTATATGGCCGATTATTCTGATATTGAGTTTTTCCCTACAACTTATTTTGATTGGACTCATTTTTCACAGGGCTGCCATCTAAACGAAACTTTCTTTTCTCTATTCTTAGACGTTTTGTATAGTAAATCAAATTTAGATGCTATAGATGATCTTGTATTAAAATTGGGAGCAAGATTTGCTTGAAAATGTTTAGGATTAAACTCACAGTTGGATCTCAATCAGCATATTGGATAGTTTTTGGGTCACCCTACATTTTAATCATGTCTATCCCCCACAGTTCAGTAAGAGTAGTTTAAAGAGCAATCGCAGTTAAAGATTTCGTTTTTTTTTTTTAATTAAATTTAACAATAACTTCCAAATATTTCCGTCTGAAAAAGTTACT
>NW_020439723.1:0-8935 GCF_000699045.2 Agrilus planipennis
TTTCGCCTATTTTTTACTGACTTCCATAGAGTCCTCTGTTCTCCTATTCTTTCTAACACCTCTTCATTTCTAACCTTCCCTATTCACGGTATCCTCATCATTCGCCTGTAATACCACATTTCGAAGGCTTCTAACCTTTTCTTTTCCGCCGCGCCCACTGTCCATGTTTCATACCCGTTTACTGTTGCTGTTATTTTATCCCTAGCGTTTATCCAAATTTTATCCTTCTCCTTATTTCCCTTTGCTAACATTTTCATGTTCCACGATTAGCCTCGTTGAAAAAACACGAGACCAATTTGCTGTCGCTACAGCGGGCAAAAAAACAGTATGTCAGGGGACGATCGATTTTAATTAATATTTGTGTATTTTTTCTGTTGTTGTTGCTACTGCTGACGTCATTACCGTTAGCATGTTTGTCGTCACGACTTTCCATCCACACAGTACGTACTAACTGTATGGTATTGATTTGGTGTGCAAGGAAAAATAAGTAATATAAGGTCTTTTCCTCGTCCGTAAAGTATGGCGTGGAACTTGAGAATTTCCGCCGTAAATCTCGATCGAAATGAAGTCCTTTGTAGACTGCTCGCAGTGTGATGAAGAAAATCCTATTGCAGTATTACATTTCGCGGTAAATAAGATCATAAAGTACACCCTTTCGATAACGGATAAGGCCACGTATTCTGATGTAAGAGAAGACCAACACTCACACAACACACGTACACACGTAAGGATTCATGCATAGATACGGACTGAATGTAAATTCAGTTTTTGTTTGGAAGTTGGAAGCCAACTTTGTTTTTGTGTTCTACAGTTAAAATTTCATTAGGGTTTTTGTTTTTCTAATGCATTTTAGGAGTACATGAAAATTGAAAAACACGCAAAGAAATAAAACTGATTTTAGTGGTTTTAAAAATTTTCTATAATATTTTGAGATGCCATGAATTGTCAAATACAATTTAATGTATTTATAATCTATTTTGAAAAAGACTGCTTAATTCACAAAAACCTACTACAAAATTTTTACTTTTTTCCTTAACAAATACAGAGTTTCGGGAGTGACGGTCACATTAGTAAATTTTATGATTTGGAAAAGTTGCTCAACATTAGTACTAAATATTAAAAATCCAATCAAAAACTACAATGTTTGACCGTATTTAGACCCTCAAAGGTTGCACACTCTTAAAAAAGCTATAAAGATAATTTTCATCAAATTTTTAGTATTAATATCTACAGATAAAGCCTTAAAACCAGAAGACTATGAAAACACTGTGAGATGAAGTTTGTAGGTGTAAAAATTAATATTGAAGTATCAATAAACAATTTTAATTAGATAATCATAAAGTGTTAATTCGGAATTTAATAAAGAAATTTGAGAAACACATCTGTAGACCAAAATGTACTCTATCAACCCTGGTCCCTTTCGTCAGTTTTGTCAGTTCTTCCTTCAGTTGTTACTATTTTGCAATCATAGGTACTACCCTATAGTCTGGAATTGTCCAGATTTTAATCAACAGTCATCGTCTTCACTTCATTCCAAGTATGTCAAAAAGCAATAATTTTACTCAAAATATTTCCGTACTTTCGATAATGTGGAAGATAAACTTTTGCAAAAATTTTTCTGTAGGCATAAACAAATGCCCCTTTTATGATAAAGTAAAGGGAAAAATTCGAAAAACGTGTGGTTAGGTACATTACAAATAACAATTATTTTTTAATTGTAATATTGCAATTATACGTTTTGGAGACGGTTTTTGGGGACAAATTTAAAATTCGGAAAAAACGGGAAAAATCTTTGTGATTCGATTCCCATGACAGACGAACTATTTACCTACGGAACCCTTGGTACACGAGTTCAATTCACGCTTGACACTTTTAATTTTATACCTAGGTAATCCCCAATTTTGAATAGCTATTAAATATAGATATAGATTAAATTTCGGAATTATAAAATTTAGTATTAAGAAAAATTTTGTTTCTGTTAATTTAAGCGGTTTTCCTCTGTTTCTGTTCGGTTCGTTTTTATTTGTATGGAAAGAAAAATAATGTGTAGGGTTCGAGGTGGTGGTATATAAAGTTCATTTACATTTGCGATTGTGCGTGACTGCTGCGACCAAAAGAAACGGCCTCTCAAGGAACGATTTATGTCTTTGAACTCTTCTCATTTCGTGCAGAGAAGATTCGGAATTTTCATTAGAGCTACACGTAGTCTCTATTTCGGCAATAAATCACGTTATCAGCGTCAATCCGAAAAAGTAAATTTATACCTTTCTACCTTCCACATAATTTATGTGCATAAATAGAACAAGGATCGCATACAAAAAATTATCATCACGTCATTGGCAAAATAAGATTAATTCCGAGTCATACAACGTTTTGGCTGCCCGATTTCAAACCCAACCGTATACGTAATATCGATCTTAGAAGACAGCGGCATTAGATTTCGGCTTCATTTTACTAATGTATTGTATTGCTAACTGTAGATTTAATTAATTTTAAGTTGATAAAGAAAAATGTAATTAGTTCAATTGTATTGAATAAACGTAAACGCCAATAAAATTTACGTTAATTATTACTGATTATTTAATAAAAGTTTTGCAGCCAATGTGAAAGAAAGTTAGAAGCGACGTGAGTGAACTGAAAGGATTAATATGTTCTGTTATTTTATGAGTAGGTACTAGAGAAGTCAGTAAGAAAAAGAAGCGATATGATGTTAAAAATACCTTCGAAGATATGAAGGACTAGTTAGAAATTTTTGAGTAGAAGCAGAGCAACAGGAATAAAGATGGAAATATGTATACTTCGTTTAGTTTCTGTAGCGATGTGACCTTCAGTTTGACCGGTGCAAAATAGAAAAGAACAGCACTAGGCCAGAAAAGAAAGGAGACAGCTCTCGGCCAAACTCTTAACCGATGAGGAGTGTATAATCCGTACAGTACTGCACGGAAAAACCATTTTATCCACTACAATTGCATTGCTCAAATGTGCTGTTATTAGTACCATTTACTACTGAAAATATCAACGAGATGTTTATTTGTATTTGAAGACGTATTAACGGCTTTAACGCTTGTTTTCGACTCGCACTACTATTCATGATTGAACAATACTTTTGGCAGGCACTGTATGGAAAAGTATGTTTAATAAACAACAGTCGAGAGTATAATGAGCTTTTTTCTCCCTATCTACGATTTTGCCAGCGCGCATCCAAGACATTGGATGGGGCAAATGGCTAGAGAAAGTAAATGAAGTATAAAGTATAATGTGTTTAAGTTTTCGATAAACGCGGACAACCCTATGATCAATGATGATAATGAAGCACTCATATCGTTTTTCAACGAGTAAAATACCCGGTCCGTTTGGATTCGTTAAGTTTAGTAGGTAATTTTATAAATTCTATTACAGCCGATCGTAAATAAACCTGGATAGTTGCTTTATTGTATATGGTAATAGCAGTATTTTAAATTCCATTGAAATTTTATTCAACTTTTTGCCAAGTATTCAAGTTAAACGTGTACCTACCCAATTAATTTGGCAGCAAGACTCACGGCGTTCATTCACTACTACCTTCACAGAGATATTCACATTACTTTACTACCTAAATAAAGCGCCCTAAATTCAGTATATTATCTACATACAAACATGTATGTAATGCAAATACGAAGATACGTATTTATGTATGTTTTATTGGTCTCGGCACCACAAATACGACCACGTACAGAGAGAGCCAAAACTGAGAAGTTATTGGCTAAGCACTCTATAGAATTGAACCAACGAGTTAATCCAAATTGAGCAGACAAAATACATACATATATGTAGGTCGAATTTATTGTCGATGGAATTACCGATTCATGTAACCGTGTCTACGTTGTGGTAATAAAGTGGAAATGGAACTATAGCGGTAATGTTACGGCAAAAATTGCGCTAGTTCGTGTAATAACCTGTTGATAAGAGATACGAGATGTAACAATTAGGTTATCGTTGAGAAGGTTTTCTTAATTTTACGATTATTTTGCTCTTGCATTCATGGTCTTGGTCAAAACAAGATCGAACGAGCAAGACGAAGACTAAAACCAACACTGAATATTCAAGATTAAGACCAATTGTTACTTCCGGTGAATTAATGAGTTATATTATTTGAAGCAACTTTAATACAGTAAAAGCTCTTTATTCGCGGGGTATACGTTCCATAAATATGCCGTGAATACAGAAACCGTGGATATGAAATGGTAATTAGCATGGAATCATAGGTGATACGTTTTAAGGTTCCAAAATCAAACCAATATGTATCAAAAGAAAAACAATTTATTGAGAAATTTGCAATTAAAATTAATAGTTATAATCAGCTTTAGGCAAGAGTTTAAAAAATTTAGCGATTTTTTCTTGTTTTGAATTTTGAAATTAGTCCACTCGGTTACATCTTTTATAAAAGTCGCTTCGGTACTATAAAAGTCGCCTTAGCACGAGCCAATAGTACTCAAAAGATGCTGATACGTTAAAAAATAACTCCGAATCCTTTTCTGTTTATCGATTGTATCCGCGAATAATGAAATTTTTAGCCGCGAATACAGGAACTGGGTTACAATTTTTTCACCCGCGAATAATGAAAATGCGAATAAGGAAACCATGAATAAGGAACTTTTACTGTATATTCTTTTCTTGAAAAAAAGCATTTTTGTACTATTCAGTTTTCTTTACCAGATTTTAACGCTAACAGATATAACAGTCTTGGTATTCCTTTGCATCTCATTACACAGAATACATTCTAACAGAGTACTGTACGAATTAACTCGTTTCTGACCATTAGCAGTACCTAAATAAGTAATTAGAAATCAAATTCTTCATTGCACGGCTAGAAATATCAAATTTTATGACCTTTCAAACTCTTCTAAAATCCAGAATTATTTTCCGAAAGCGTGTATTGATAACAGCCATTTAATTTTCAACTTGGATCGTAAAACTCTCCTGCCAACACTAATCACTTCACTTTAATAAGTTTGGAAAAAACTTTGTTACCAACACGAGCGAAACTCTTTTCGTTCAAGCAAATAAATCGGAACGCCGTATCCGAACGATTCCATCGAGAAACTGTTTTGAACTTGGCATGAAATGGACGGTCTTTTTGACAAGCTTTCTAAATTTTACAATCACGCTGAGCCTATTGAAAAAAAGTGCCTCTTGTAAAAAAACTTTCTTTTTTGCTGAATGCAATATAACCCGGGGATTTTGAAAGTCCTTTTTCGTAAAATCGGTTACCTGCCGAAGAATTTATGACTGCGACGGTTTAGACGAAATTTGATAAAGAACGAAGTCGAACTAGAAGTTTGTGAATTGTGTGTGTCTAAACAGCACATTGCTTTAAAAGTTCACTTTTAGTATACAGGTAAGGCAAAATGTTCACCGCACATAGAAATTACGCATTTGGTACATTGTCTTTTTATAACGTGTGGAATATATTTTTTCACCCCTACTTAAAAATATCTTCTGATTCTCTTAAAATTGTCCTAAACCAACCGAACTGTCAAAATCTTTTGAACAAAGCGTAATATTTCTCAAAAGCATTAAATTTCATTTATTCTAAGCTAATTTTTGTAAGGTTAAATTCAATGCATCAGGAAATTAACGTTTGAATTAACTTTATCCACTACAGACAACTTCAAATTAATGAGGAAAAATTATTGTTCTCGCCGGGAATCGAACCCGAGCTGTTGGTTTTATGAAGCAATACTCTATCACTGTGTTACGAGGAGGTAACAGTAGCAACACCGACGATATGTACGTAATTTGTAGTATAGGTTTTCCTCATTAATTTGAGGTTTTTATTAAATGCTTATTGTTAGTTGTACTCCTCTATTGTAAGACAAATTTGCCATCACATATTTATCGGAAAATAACTCCCATTTTAAAGGAAATACCTACTTTTTGAAATTTTATTTGTATAAATTTCAAAGGAGCTCTTTTAAAATGTGTCATTCTTCGTGCTTAATATAGCAGATGTCGTATTATTAAACTTCAAAAAAAAAAAATTGGGTCGTATTTTTATGGATGCTATTGAGAAAAAGGGATATAACAGTAAATTTTTCCTATAACGGAGGACAGTCTTCGTCTGATCTCGTTATTAAAAGATGCCCTTTTGTAATAAAAACGATTTTTCATGTTGACGCTCAGTCAGTAACTTCCTGGTTTCAATTCTCACTTTACATTTTAACAATTTTAATAACCCTAAATTTAATCTAAAACGAATACTTTAATAATGCTAAATAAATATTTATTATCGTCTATTTTATATTCAGTTTTTTAAAATCAAAGCAATATTGGAGATAAAGTGCTTTATCTATGTAAAACCATAGCCGACGTTTCTCCCAGGTTATTTAACATTTTCAAGGTTAGCTTTTTAGTTAAAAATATAATAGGCACTTATGGATTCGCTGTTAAATGGTACAATTTCTATTATCAACAAAAAAAACTATTATCGCAAAAGCTCAACAACCTGGGCGAAACGTCGGCTATTCTTTTAAAGAAATAAACCCTAATATTGCTTTGGATTAAAAAAAANGTCGGAGATAACGTTAATAAAACGGTCTCCTTTTATTATCCTTTATTGTGATGAACTGCGTTATGTCCACTCTAATGTTATGTGTGTGCCGGGGACAAACAAAAATATTTCGACGATGCAGAAAATTTTCATAAGGGTACTTACAGTCCAATTTAATAGGTTTTGAGTTATAAAACGGATAGCATTCCTTTAGCAAGACGCGTATGTGTGTAAATGCGGCCTATTGCACTACAGAATGAGGAAGGAACGTGTATTATTGGTTGGAGTTCGGTGCAACAGGAAGTAAATATAAAATTGTAGACGATAGTGAAATGTAAAAAAGGAATAATCGGAGGAAATAAAGCTGGAAAATGGACTTTCGTCAGCTGCCGCATTTTTACAGCCAACCTGCCTGCCTGCCTGCCTGCTGCTATGCGGTATTGTGCTACCCAAACAGAATAAAAAAGTAAATTATTAAGACTTGGGAATTTTTAAGTAGACGGTAAATGATTGCATTCTGCGGCAAATATGTCGCATTTAGTAATACTGCAAAAAGTGCATCAGCCATAGCAGACTGCACCTTAAAAGATCTAAGAAAGGACAAAACATTTAAATGTCACACAGTTAATTCAAGCAATAAATTATTAGTAATTATCAGAAAATTGAAAAAACAGGGATGCTCACGTACAAGTGCAAAGCTTAGCAATATTTTAAAGATATGTGAAATCAAAAAGTTCTGCCGAGAAAAAGCTCATGAATGAATTTGAACAAATAATTCATGATTACTGAGATAGAGGAATAAATAAAATAAAAAGGGACTAAACTAAAAAGGGATCACTAAAACTTTTCACTGTAGGCACTTGTTTTAGACCACATATAATGGAGGAATTCTAGGTCTCGCATTGGTAATGTCCAAAAATTAACAGTGAACAGTTTTATGGGTAATAACTTTGAGATAAACGTCTTTTTACTGTTTTTACCGATGGTAATCTTTCCGAAAATCGCGGAAAAAAGTGTTGATGAGAAATATGGTGGATCATTGTTTAAGGTGAACGAACGAACTTAATTTTAAAAGATAGTCGGAATACTTTGCTATCTCTTCTTCAAATGTATTTATTTATTTATTTATCAATTTTCCATCCTGTTTTTACTTTTACTGGCTTGTGCTGCACACATCTAGTCGATGAATTGAAAAAAAAATGCAATCACTTTGCTTGTAATACTTTTCGACTATTACAAATTACGAATGTGAATCAAAATCATTTGAAATGTTTGTAAAATGTACCAACATTTTGGGGAGCTTTTACTGCCATTGTTAAAACGACTATGTAGGTGCTCCTCACGAACGCCATGCAAAGCACCCTGCGATAATGTTCAATTCGGAAATCACGCTTATTGTAAACCGGAAGGTCAAGAAGTTTGGCCAGGTTGTATTGATACGTAAATTTTTAAATAAAATCGTCACATTTAAGCATTAAATGTTAAAAATTTTTAACGTATGGTAATTCTTCTTATACAATTACTTTATACAGTTAAACTACTCTGGAGAAAGAGATAAATTCTCAGGAGTGTTCTCTCCCTGTTTGACGACTATTGTTTGGCTTGTTAGTTGTAATCACGCAAACTCTAGATAGGAATGCAAATTAGAGATTTAATCGTCGAAAATAAACGACCCATAATTATTATTTTTTGTTTGACGATTTCTAGAACGCGTTTGAGCTCGATTTTTGACATTTCGACGTTTGAAACTTCAATAATATTTTTGCAACTTCATTTACTTTAATTAGGTTCATTTTGTAGATTTTACTATCACTATAAATGAGCAAAATTTAAAAAAAAAAAAACATTCCAAGAAAACATGTTATGGGCCAACTACCTTAAATACTGTAGAAGATGTGCATTCGTTATCGTCTCGTCCCATCTCAGTTTACATACCCAGAGGCTTGTATTTAATTAAAATGTCCAAAGTGTTTGCGCTGATCTGTTGTGCAATGTGTATGCGGATTAAATGGGCATGTAAAGGGAAATCGAAGACTTCCCACGGGACGAGCCGCAGATCTTGGCTTGGGTCTTCGCGTCTTTAATGAAATGTATCTGGAGTTTGTGCAGCCGCTTTTGCAAGTCCCCCAGGTCCATAAGTTACATCAGGGCAATAGCTTTGTCTACGCTCTTGGTCGGAAATGTCTCGTACCAGACCAAAACGCGATAATGCAATAAATACAATATGTTAGATGTATACGTATCCGCATTAGCCGAAGATTTTTTGTTGATTTGAATTGCCTAAATTTCCATCTTCTTCTTTACAGTCGGTTCATTATTCACAAATAAGTTATACTTCGTTTACTTTCTCTAGCGATGTGCCCCTTTCAATGTCTTGGATGCGCATTGGCAAAATCGTAGGTAGGG
>NW_020439724.1:0-1098 GCF_000699045.2 Agrilus planipennis
TAATTGATGTCAAGAAACTACGTAATATGTACGATATTTTTTATTCTTTTACAATATTTAAATTAAACAAAGTAAAATGTACTTTTTAAAAACAAATAAATTTTTTTAAAAGAATGAAGATTCCAAAGAAGAGAGTAGTTATCTACTTAATGATTTGTCTTTAAGTGTGATACATACTAAATGATGAAAATTTATTGCTCTAATGCTATTGAAACATGTATAAAAATTTAAACAAGAAATTCAAATAATAAAATTGGTTTCAATACCATAACTACCACTAGGGCAAATGAACGGTGCTCTTAGACTGATTTTACACCTTTGAAATTAAGAGAATAGGCTGATTTACATGAAGAGAAACATGCATTTTGCAATCTTGCGCTTTTATTACACGAAGGCAAAAAAGAATTTCTATTCTGAAAACTGTAACTTTCAATAATAAATAAACCTTCACCTACCCCTTCAAAATCGGAAGAAATCTATAACTGTAGGTGCAGCCCTATCCCAATATTCAATATATTCTACATAGGTATCAGTATCGTCACATGGTGGCCACAAAACTGGAAAACCTGGAAATGTCATGGAATTCCATTTTACTGGAAAAGTTAAGGGGTTTCTCCCAAATCATGGAAAAAATAAAAAATTTAAATCATGTCATATAATGGCTTCGCCAGATGGTTTTAAAGAATTGACGGAATACATCAAAATTATTTTTAAATTTTTTCGGTAATTCATATCTTGAACGTGGATTTTCCATCAACAACGACTGCTTAATTGAAAATCTTCAAGAAGTTTCACTAATTGCCCAAAGATTAATTTATGATAAATTTTGGAATTAAAAATATTGAAATAACAATAAGTCTGATTCAGTCGGTTAAAAATACAAGAAGCCGCTATGAAGAAAAATTTAAAAAAATAAAAAAGATAAAGAATTAGATGACCTTGATACTAAGAATAAATACAGTGGTACCTCGAGTGCCCTAACATACGAGTTATTTGAGATACGAGCTGTCGAGCGAGCGAAGGACCACTTTAACATCGTGATATGTCTCAGAATTATTGATCAGACCTGGCTGAGTGTTACAACAAGAACCTTGACCT
>NW_020439724.1:3017-4783 GCF_000699045.2 Agrilus planipennis
GTACGATAAAATGGTACTTCAATGTGTAATTCCTCCTTTAATAATTGATCTTGAAATATGAAATATATATTATTTTTCACAATATTTGGTTTATAATTATATTAAATATATTTTATTAGTGATGTAGACTATTTGTTAGTTCGAAGACTACTTGCACACGCACGGAGGCATAGCTAAACGCCGCGAACGTCACGACTGGCCGATGTCCTCCCGCCTTAAGGGGCCTCGCAAAACCACCCCCATTCTAAAAAAATCATACGAGTCAGTAAAATATATTGGATTCCCCACTCGTTTAGTCGTGCTTATTAGCCCTATCCTAACATTTTATGGAGTTTAATTTATTAGCACTTTTCCTAACCGAGAAAAATGTCTCGCAAAGGAGATTTCGACAAATTATATGAGATTCTCCACTCGTCTAGTTCTGCTTATTAGCCCTATCGTAATGTTTTGTGGAGTTCAATTTATTGGCATTTTTCCTAACCGAAAAGGATGAAAATAGTCTCGCAAACCAGATTTCTACAAATTATATGGGATTCTCTACTCGTTTAGTTTTTCTTATTAGCCCTATCGTAACGTTTTGTTTGTATGAATCATTAAAAATTTTGCATAAACGGTAAGTTAGTGAGTTGCATTGTAAAGATGAATTATATAATGATAGGCTAAAATTACTCAGTTGAAGCTATTTATCTTAACAATAATCCATGTAATTCAATCATCAAATCATGATTTATGGAGTTAAGTAAAATCTGTAGAAATAGATTCAACAACGTATTCATTTACTTTACCTGAACGTTAAACATTGTTCTTTAAAACAATTTGTTTTAGATACAATGACTTAAGTATAGCAGGAACTTTACCAATACTATTAGGAACGTTTAAAATTGATGAAATGGAAAGCAATACAAACTTTTTCAGTTGGTTCCATATGACACTGTCAAAATTCGGTCTGAAATATTGCGAGAATGCTTTCAACACCACTGTAGCTAAAGATATTCGAGACAGTAAAGTAAAATACGATCTAATAATAACGCAAATATTTCTTAACGATTGTATGTATGGTTTTGCACATCATTTTCAAGCTCCGGTTGTAGCAGTTTCTACCAGTACAGATGTACCATGGGGTGGAAGTAGAATAGGTAGTCCTGCTAACCCTTCTTATATACCGATATTTTTCTCTACGAATGCAGGAAAAATGGATTTAGCTCGAAGATTTTGGAATACAATTTACTATGTGGGAACTTATGCTATGTAAGTTGTTCTTAATTGTACTTATTAATCAGTTAACTGCTGGATGCGTGATTAAATTAAGCAATTAGGAACATTCATGTCGTGTAAGGCTCTTTGCAGAAATTTTACGAAATAGACAAAGCAAAAGAAGGACGAAATTAATTTTGTTAAGTATACATGCTGTCGAAATCATTGTTTAAGGTGAATTTCATTTATCTGGAGATGGAAGTAACAATCGAATCTTAACTTAATCTACTTGGTAAAAAAATTTTGTCTGCAACTCCAATGTAGAGTTTTACTATTATTTGATTTTTCAAAAAAAAAAAAGAAAGCGTCCGACTCGCACTGGGCCGGTTGTCTTATAGTTCGAAAGGAAGCTTTGCCAGTTGTTTAATAAACGCATCCAAAGTTCATTCAAAAACTATATTAGGGCTAATAAGTTCATGAGAATTTCAACGAAATAATTTATTACAATGATTTTAGGTTTTTATTGGAAATTGTATACATTAATCTAATTTATTGATGTGTGAATTCAAACA
>NW_020439724.1:6526-8903 GCF_000699045.2 Agrilus planipennis
AAATTAATTACTCTTGTTTTATAATAAATTACAAATACCAGAAAAAGGTAAACGTAAAATACGATCGAACTTTTATAACTCGAATTTTTTTGTTTCTTTTTAATTTCTTTTTCTCAATCATTACCATGCGATTAGTAGGGTTTAAAGTTATTACCATTGAACTTAACATCAGTAATAACGTAGAATCGATGTTTTCGAAACGAAAATTCAAAAATTTGACGGTAAACCAGAAATTTTCCTTAACTCCACTTTTCAGTATCTCAAACATAATCGATTTGGCTGTATTTGAACCTCACCATGTGAGGATTGTTAAACTTACGTACTTAATTGTAATTTCCTAATTTTCTTCATTATTAACATTCCTGTTAACTTAAAAGTATTGCTCATAAAAATAAGTAGATACTTAATCCCTAGTTAATGTTAGGTATGTAAGTATTTAAAACATTAAGTGATTATTATTTACTCAACAATAAAAAATGTTGACTTAAGGCTTTATTTATTAAATAAAAGAAAAATAATAACGACCAAATAAATGTCTCTTAAAAAATCATTGACCTTAGGTAACTTGTACCTATGTACATTGAAGTTAATGAACTTTTGACCTTCTTTAGTCATGCATATGAAAAAGAAAATGAAAGTTCATTAGCAGGTTCACAAAATCTCGATAAAGAATAACTTCTTAATCGTAAGGCTACGACTACGTGGCATCGTATGCAGATTGGCAACGATTCCGTTCCGGTTTAATAAGATCGCCTTACCGTTTTTCATATCGCTTTCCAGTAAGTTATGACATATGTGTTTCTTTTACAGAGTTTATTTGAGCAATTTCGTAATAAAACAGTAGAAATGGTTTGAGTCTTGTTCTAAATGAAATGAAGCATGAGGCCGAAATTTACATAGCATCGATCCAACACCGGATGGAATAGAATCGCTATCGATCTACAAACGGAGACATGTAGTTCTAGCCTAAAACTATATGCGAATTAAAAAATAATCCAAGCATTCCTTCAATCGAAAATAGAAAAAGTAATAGAACATTACAAATAAAGACTAACTAAAAGGTAAACATCCACATGATCTATACCTATACGAGTTGTTTCCGATAGACATACACAAGTTTATTTATTGAAAAAATAATCTGAAATTAAAGCCTGCTCATATACAAAACTAACTTAGTCAGAAATTCTTTAAACTAAGAAATATTTTGTCTATTTTTTAGAAAAACATTATACTTATCGGATAATTACACAAAAAACATGAATATTTATTTATACTGCATTTAATAGGCATACAGAATAAAAATTAAAATCTTCATTTAAAAAATAAATGAAGTTGAATGAATCAACGAAATATCCTATTTATTAAACCAAGATTTTATAATGGAAACTCTCTGTTAAAGATATGTCAAAAAAAGAAATGAATCAGCTGAAAAGTTTCCAAAATTCTCCGATAACTTCTAACAGTTCAAGGTTTTATTTGCCCCTTCCTCTAAATGTCTGGTCACTTCTTGTCTTAAACCATTCTTGAACACTAAAATGAAGCCCCTGGGGCCTTAAGTTACCCATAATCGAACACATTTACAATGAGAAAGTGAACTAGCAAACACACGTAGCAATACAGTACCAAGAAAGGCCGTGGTATGTAAAATATCGTAAATATTTAATTTCACCTAAGGCTTCTGCCGAAGAAACTCAATCTGATCAGTGTTACAGTAGGAAGGACACATTAGCAGACCGTAGAAAGTGATTTTGTTATCAAATATACATTTTATTATATCAAGTGATTTTGTCATAAACTAGTGCCAGTCAAGTGTAGTGATGTCTTTTTTAAAGACAAATATCAATTTGCTAGTGACAGTTTTTTGTCTCATTCTTCTAGTCTTAGGTAAGCTGACCTTATTGTTAATAAATAGATACGGCGTCAAAAAAATTAGTATATACATAATTAATGCACTCGTATAAATAAATAAATAAGATCGATTATTGTCCTACAAGTAATATTAGACATCGTTTAATCGTTATCTGTAAGTAATCTGCATACATAAAAACGAACAACTTTCTTTATATGTAACTATTAAATTAAATACCTTGCAGAACTACGTAGTACGTCCTCATACCACCACGTGCATATGTTTGACACAACTTTCCCTTTTTCTCTGATCATTTATTAGGAATCAAGAACTTTCGATGAAAATAATATTTATCTGTTTAATATAATAATTGGTTTACGTTCAGTAAATCAGAAGAAATATTTGGTGAAAAGGCTAGCGTTACCTGAGCACATTTCTGTATCATCAAATTATAATTAAAAGAAGGATTGGGACCTAAAGACAATTTAAACCATCTATTTATCTTAACAATAATCCATGTAATTCAAT
>NW_020439725.1:0-9101 GCF_000699045.2 Agrilus planipennis
TTACTATTATTTATTGATTACCATACTAAATTATTTGTTACATGGTCAGTGGGTGCGACGGAAAAGAAAAGGTTAGAAGCGTTCGAAATGTGGTATTACATGCGAATGATGAGGATACCGTGGACAGAACAGGTTAGAAATGAAGAGATATTAGAAAGAATAGGAGAACAGAGGACTCTATGGAAATCAATAAAAAATAGGCGAGATAGCTTGGTAGGACACCTTCTCAGGCATGAAGGTATAGTCAGAGACATATTAGAGGCACAAACAGAAGTTAGGAGGGGTAGAGGTAGACCTAGGTTAGATTACTGTTCGTAAATAGTTAAGGATGTGGGTTGTTTTAGTTTTAGGGAAATGCGAAGTTTAGCGCAGTATAGGAAGGAGTGGAGGTACGTGTCCAACCAGTCTTGGACGACCTTATGATGATGATGATGATGATGATGATGTGGAACCATTACAATGTTTCTGTCATTTGTTGGTATATATCAGGTTTTAATTAACGATAACTTATTAGTACGAATTTGTCATCTTGTGGGCTTTTTGTGTTTATAAACATTATAAACTCGTCTTAACAGTTTCAACTCAACCCTCTCGTTGAAAATCCGCCAAAAATTAAAAATTTTTGGTTTAGTGTTTACATGACTTTTTCAATGGGCATTAAGGTGGTTTGGGACCTTAGTGAGGGTGGTATTTAATGAAAAACCCGTAATTGCTTAGCATTCGGAAGGACGGTCGGTTTGTTTCCTGGTCCGTTTGCATTGACTGAAGTTTTTCTGTGGTTTCCTTGGATTACTTAGGCAAATGATGAGGTAGTAATATTCCACAGGTAATTTTTCATTCTCTTTTGTCTTCATTTCGTCCGTCTCATCTTTCTCATCCGAACCACCACCCACCCAATGCCACGATTCCTGAAAGGAAGCTGAAGAGGGCCTTTTGCCCTACCTTCCGACGTAGTCCGCAGGGACTGCCCGTCCACCAGCATACTGACTGGTGGGAATGAAACACCCAAAAGCTTTTTAGCCACATGGTCTAGCGGTTTAGTCCATTGCTTATCATTCGGGAGGACGGTCGGTTCGATTCCGGGTCCGTCTGCCTTGGTCCAAGTTTTCCTGTGGTTTCCTTGAATCACTTAGGCAAATGCTGAGGCAGTAATATTCCACAGATAATCTTTCATTCTCTTCTGTCTTCATTTCGTCCGTCTCATCTTTCTCATCCGAACCACCACCCACCCAATGCCACGATTCCTGAAAGGAAGCTGAAGAGGGCCTTTTGCCCTACCTTCCGACGTAGTCCGCAGGGACTGCCCGTCCACCCACATACTGACTGGTGGAACCGAAATACCCAAAAAGTTTTTAGCCACATGGTCTAGCGGTTTAGTCCATTGCTTATCATTCGGGAGGACGGTCGGTTCGATTCCGGGTCCGTCTGCCTTGGTCCAAGTTTTTTTGTGGTTTCCTTGAGTCACTTAGGCAAAATGCTGGGAGAGTAATATTCCACAGATAATCTTTCATTCTCTTCTGTCTTCATTTCGTCCGTCTCATCTTTCTCACCCGAACCACCACCACCCACCCAATGCCACGATTCCTGAAAGGAAGCTGAAGAGGGCCTTTTGCCCTACCTTCCGACGTAGTCCGCAGGGACTGCCCGTCCACCAGCATACTGACTGGTGGGAATGAAACACCCAAAAGCTTTTTAGCCACATGGTCTAGCGGTTTAGTCCATTGCTTATCATTCGGGAGGACGGTCGGTTCGATTCCGGGTCCGTCTGCCTTGGTCCAAGTTTTCCTGTGGTTTCCTTGAATCACTTAGGCAAATGCTGGGGCAGTAATATTCCACAGATACTCTTTCTTTCTCTTCTGTCTTCATTTCGTCCGTCTCATCTTTCTCATCCGAACCACCACCCACCCAATGCCACGATTCCTGAAAGGAAGCTGAAGAGGGCCTTTTGCCCTACCTTCCGACGTAGTCCGCAGGGACTGCCCGTCCACCCACATTCTGANTCTCCGAAAAAATCAATTATTCTATGTTTAAAAACTAATATCAGTACAAAAGGGCTTTTAATTTCGCATCGAATGATATCATTTAATTTGGGTCATTCCATTTGAAAAAAAAAGTTATTCGTTTTATAAGATTGTCAAAAGTAGATTTCGGTATTTCTGGTTCTGGATAGCGAACACATTTTATCCATAGCATTCAAAAACAGTTAAATATCTCGAAAACTGCTAGAGACAGGTAAAGGGAACTGTAAACAAAGTATACCTTTTAAAGAAACAAACCAAAAATGTAAAAATATATAGGGTGGCCCATTTAAAATAAGGAAGCTAGGTAGCGCCCAGAAGAAATGGAACACCCTGTATGACGAAAAATATTTTCTGTATATGCACCATATGATTGATTCCATACCACTTTTATAAGAACATTTTTTTTACTAAATGTTTATTAACAGAGTTATGGACAAACCACCTTAGGTAGAACAACCTGTACACTTGTATTTAAAACATATTTCTATTTTGCATTTAATGTATTTAAATACATTTTTGAGAAAAGTATTAGACGTCTTCGTTGTAATAACCGGTATGTCGCTATATCAAATGCCGTTATAAACGGTGCTTGTTGTATTATGTATTTAGATAAAATTTAGCCCAAATTCTGTTAAGATGTACCTAGATGTACTTATTATTTTGATTTAGCATTCTTTTTTAACACCTTTTAATATTCCATAATTTTTTATCGACTTCACTGACACCTAGCTTGGCAATTTTAATACAAAATAATATATTTACTTATTGGAAATTGTGAATTTCAAAAGATTTTGGCTACGCGCCTATTTGAACGAAATATTCAATATTCGTTTTTGAAATAGAGTAGAGTAACAACGCAATTAGTCTAAAATTAGAAAGTGTCTAAAAAAAAAGACACAAACATAACTTATTTATTTTAGGAATCACTCGAGACTGCCCCATAAGAACATTCAAAACATTGTCCACCCTGTATTTTAAGTATTACGAATGATTTTTCGGTTTAAAAATTTTATTGTACATACATATGTATTTATTCAGTTAACTATGCAGTTAAATCATCAATATATTGTTTGTATATTGTCGCTTACAATTAAAGAGGTACCATTATGGCCGATACCTACTCACGCACGAGTAATAATATCGGAACCGAGTAATTGTCTATTTAGATTTTTATGATCTGCGATTGTCATCATTATTGGTAGGTCGGGAGGGGACCCTGGAATCAAAAGCAATTGTTTTCGCGACCAGCATTTAGTCGATTTATAGCGTTTAGTTCAGCTTAGCGATCGAAATAGCAAGACTCCACGCAAGTACAAAACTCATCATTTTTTTTTTCCGGTACTTTCTCTTATCAGCATCGGTGGTTTACGTTTAAAAGTCAAAAATGAGGCAAAAGCAAGGAATTTTCGCGAGGGTTTGCAAGTGCTATAGCGACGAAGAGACAAGCAATTCGGTCGATTATCTGGAAAATGGAAATGATAATGTTGAAATTTCAAACGAGGTAATTCTTTTACAATTTTAAACATATTTTTTTTAGTAAATAAGCACTTTTTTACATACGAAAAAGTGGTCACATTAAAATTGAAAACATAAAAAGTCTAAACAGTTTCATGATTTATTTACTACTTGATAAAAATTATCCACCGGTTATCCTTATTATATTTTTAATGTTTGACGTTTTTTTTTTAATCAGTAACAAGTAACAAACCAATGCAAGCATATTGTAATGTACATGTTCTCAATGTAGTTTAAAAATATTACACATCTATGTATGTGTAATACCGATTAAATTTGCATAAGTAGTCTATTAACGATATCTTTATAAATCATTTGACGCATCTAATAAAATTAAATTTTTGAAATATTAATCGGAAAACGTTGTTTATTATCCATAGATAGAATCGCTTCGAGACGCGAAAAAAATGTGTTCTAAAAAGGCAATTTCAATAAATTATATTATAACTTATTACTAGTGTACTCCATTTCAGTTGTTATTTAATCATAAGATAATTAATTGTGTTGTTTTTTTTTANAAAATTCCATTTTTTTCGAGCTGGGTATAGGCGAATAGCATTTTATCATCGGTACAGTACCGGTAAATAGCTTTTAGTCACCGGTACGATTTTCCGAACTTAAAATTTCCACAGTAATATGCCTTAATGTACAGGCAAAATTCAAAAATTCCATTTTTTTCGAGCTGGGTATAGGCGAATAGCATTTTATCATCGGTACAGTACCGGTAAATAGCTTTTAGTCACCGGTACGATTTTCCGAACTTAAAATTTCCACAGTAATATGCCTTAATGTACAGGCAAAATTCAAAAATTCCATTTTTTTCGAGCTGGGTATAGGCGAATAGCATTTTATCATCGGTACAGTACCGGTAAATAGCTTTTAGTCACCGGTACGATTTTCCGAACTTAAAATTTCCACAGTAATATGCCTTAATGTACAGGCAAAATTCAAAAATTCCATTTTTTTCGAGCTGGGTATAGGCGAATAGCATTTTATCATCGGTACAGTACCGGTAAATAGCTTTTAGTCACCGGTACGATTTTCCGAACTTAAAATTTCCACAGTAATATGCCTTAATGTACAGGCAAAATTCAAAAATTCCATTTTTTTCGAGCTGGGTATAGGCGAATAGCATTTTATCATCGGTACAGTACCGGTAAATAGCTTTTAGTCACCGGTACGATTTTCCGAACTTAAAATTTCCACAGTAATATGCCTTAATGTACAGGCAAAATTCAAAAATTCCATTTTTTTCGAGCTGGGTATAGGCGAATAGCATTTTATCATCGGTACAGTACCGGTAAATAGCTTTTAGTCACCGGTACGATTTTCCGAACTTAAAATTTCCACAGTAATATGCCTTAATGTACAGGCAAAATTCAAAAATTCCATTTTTTTCGAGCTGGGTATAGGCGAATAGCATTTTATCATCGGTACAGTACCGGTAAATAGCTTTTAGTCACCGGTACGATTTTCCGAACTTAAAATTTCCACAGTAATATGCCTTAATGTACAGGCAAAATTCAAAAATTCCATTTTTTTCGAGCTGGGTATAGGCGAATAGCATTTTATCATCGGTACAGTACCGGTAAATAGCTTTTAGTCACCGGTACGATTTTCCGAACTTAAAATTTCCACAGTAATATGCCTTAATGTACAGGCAAAATTCAAAAATTCCATTTTTTTCGAGCTGGGTATAGGCGAATAGCATTTTATCATCGGTACAGTACCGGTAAATAGCTTTTAGTCACCGGTACGATTTTCCGAACTTAAAATTTCCACAGTAATATGCCTTAATGTACAGGCAAAATTCAAAAATTCCATTTTTTTCGAGCTGGGTATAGGCGAATAGCATTTTATCATCGGTACAGTACCGGTAAATAGCTTTTAGTCACCGGTACGATTTTCCGAACTTAAAATTTCCACAGTAATATGCCTTAATGTACAGGCAAAATTCAAAAATTCCATTTTTTTCGAGCTGGGTATAGGCGAATAGCATTTTATCATCGGTACAGTACCGGTAAATAGCTTTTAGTCACCGGTACGATTTTCCGAACTTAAAATTTCCACAGTAATATGCCTTAATGTACAGGCAAAATTCAAAAATTCCATTTTTTTCGAGCTGGGTATAGGCGAATAGCATTTTATCATCGGTACAGTACCGGTAAATAGCTTTTAGTCACCGGTACGATTTTCCGAACTTAAAATTTCCACAGTAATATGCCTTAATGTACAGGCAAAATTCAAAAATTCCATTTTTTTCGAGCTGGGTATAGGCGAATAGCATTTTATCATCGGTACAGTACCGGTAAATAGCTTTTAGTCACCGGTACGATTTTCCGAACTTAAAATTTCCACAGTAATATGCCTTAATGTACAGGCAAAATTCAAAAATTCCATTTTTTTCGAGCTGGGTATAGGCGAATAGCATTTTATCATCGGTACAGTACCGGTAAATAGCTTTTAGTCACCGGTACGATTTTCCGAACTTAAAATTTCCACAGTAATATGCCTTAATGTACAGGCAAAATTCAAAAATTCCATTTTTTTCGAGCTGGGTATAGGCGAATAGCATTTTATCATCGGTACAGTACCGGTAAATAGCTTTTAGTCACCGGTACGATTTTCCGAACTTAAAATTTCCACAGTAATATGCCTTAATGTACAGGCAAAATTCAAAAATTCCATTTTTTTCGAGCTGGGTATAGGCGAATAGCATTTTATCATCGGTACAGTACCGGTAAATAGCTTTTAGTCACCGGTACGATTTTCCGAACTTAAAATTTCCACAGTAATATGCCTTAATGTACAGGCAAAATTCAAAAATTCCATTTTTTTCGAGCTGGGTATAGGCGAATAGCATTTTATCATCGGTACAGTACCGGTAAATAGCTTTTAGTCACCGGTACGATTTTCCGAACTTAAAATTTCCACAGTAATATGCCTTAATGTACAGGCAAAATTCAAAAATTCCATTTTTTTCGAGCTGGGTATAGGCGAATAGCATTTTATCATCGGTACAGTACCGGTAAATAGCTTTTAGTCACCGGTACGATTTTCCGAACTTGAAATTTCCACAGTAATATGCCTTAATGTACAGGCAAAATTCAAAAATTCTATTTCTTTCTAGCTGGGTATAGGCAAATAGCATTTTGTCACAGGTACAGTGCCGGTGAATAGGTTTTAGTCACCAATACGGTACCAGTGAATATACATATGGATATAACTATGAAGATTCTCGCGGGCAGGAGAAAAGCTCAAGACGGAACAATGTGAAATTGTTAAACTTATTGTTCGGTTTCCCAGATTACTAACTTAAAACAGAAAAGGGCTCCAAAGCTGTAGCACTGGAGCATTGTAAGTCATGTAGGCTCAATAGATGGAAACACATTATTTAGCCAATTCTATTCATTTTAAACTGTCGTGATCTCCGTCATTAAATTATCACCATGAAGGCCGAAAAAGTAGATTTAAACTCTCTTACTTATATAGTTGTAGTTAATCAGAAAACATTTCTAAATTGGTGTTTTTAGGTAATATGTTTTGTTCAAAAATCTATTATGAAACGTAAAGCATTGCCAATTTTGATATACATGTGATGGGCAAAAATAAATTCTAGAGTTTATTTTGACTGATTTTGAGTCAAGGCAACAAACAGTTACGAAACACTTTTTCCGAATGATAAAAAGAAATCGTGTTGTACCAATAAGTACGTAGGTAATACATGTAATTAGGCAATTTGTGTAACTAGCGACTGTATAAAAATGCACAATCAACAAATATTCAAAAAGTTGACGATAAACAAAAACAACACTTACACTTGAAGCTAGAGCATTGACATACGTATATTTTACAACAAACAGATAAACAAATTGAGACTAAAAAAATAAGTGGTTCACTCAAAATTAGTTATACCTACATTTAATACTTATGTAATAATTTGATTCATCAGCAACATTTTTTTTCAACATATCTGTACCTATACCTAACGTTTTCATTTCTTCCAATGCGCATATGATAAAAATTTTTCAACCCAGCCGTCGAGAAGGGGTGAGGAGAAAAAGGGGGATCATCCCCCTAACCCAGATTTTTTGAGTTGGTCGGAAAATTCAGAATCTTAAAAGAATACAATTTTTTATCTCCAAAACAAAAGATAGTATTTCGTATATATATAGGTACATATAATTTGTGGTCATGCTATTTTGCAGGCCCGGATCCAAATTTTCTCCAATCACTACATAGTATAAAACAAAGTCGCTTCCCGCTGTCTGTCCCTATGTATGCTTAAATCATTAAAACTACGCAACGGATTTTGATGCGGTTTTTTTTAATAGATAGAGTGATTCAAGAGGAAGGTTTATATGTATAATACATGCATGATATAATAGAGAAACATTGATGATTTTAGAGGTTTNACATATTTCGCTTTTATCATGAGAGTAGCATTGAACTTTTGACATTGAAAGAAATTACAGAAGTTCGTCGATGTACTTAATAAGTAAACATACGAAGTTAAAGCGCACTATCTACTATCTGCAATATTTTTTTAATTAACCAATTAAAAGTCAGTTTATGTCATCTTGACGTTATTTATAAGTATCAGCCATTTAATTTTGTGTAGCCGTTTGTGAAAACAGTACCTATACTACTCAAAATCGGTTTACTAAATGTTTAGTACAGGAGTGGTCAACCCAAATGATCTTGTGGATCATTTTGGAAATAAATCGCAACTCCGCGGGTCGCATATAAAACTATATATCTCTGTGTTAGATTTAGACCCATGATAGACACTTTTTTGAACTCATAACTGTAAACTTATAAATAAAACGGGCAATATTTGTCATATATTCACAAGAATATTACCTTAAAATCGCACTTACTTTTATCATAGTTTCCACAGTTTTTTTGAATGTATAATTGCATAAATAATTTATTTTTGGATAAAGCTATTCACCGGTGCCGTACCGGTGACTAAGAAGCTATACATCGGTACTGCATCTGTGGCTTAAGAAGCTATTCACCGGTACCCAAACGTTGTATGAAACACTGTTGATTACTGCTTCGAGTTATCCATAGACTATCTTATTACATAGTTTATGAGTTTATGAGACTATAAGACTAATGAGCGGAGTCCTTTCAGTCTTTAAAAATTGTTTAAAGTGAGGTGCACTTAAACGTTTTTCGAACTTAAAATTTCCACAGTTTTAAACCTTAATGAAAAAGCAAAATTCAAAAATTCCATTTTTTTTTAACTGGATACAGGCGAATAGCATATTGTCATCGGTACAGTACCGGTGAAAAGCTTTTAGCTACCGGTACGGTTTTCCGAACTTAAAATTTCCACAGTTTTAAACCTTAATGAATAAGCAAAATTCAAAAATTCCAATTTTTTTTTAACTAGGTACAGGCGAATAGCATATTGTCATCGGTACAGTACCGGTGAAAAGCTTTTAGCTACCGGTACGGTTTTCTGAACTTAAAATTTCCACAGTAATATGCCTTAATGTACAGGCAAAATTCAAAACTTTCCATTTTTTCTAGCTGGGTATAGGCGAATAGCATTTT
>NW_020439726.1:0-2146 GCF_000699045.2 Agrilus planipennis
AATGCCACTGCTCACATATCGTTGCTCCTGCACGAATTTTTAGCCAAAAACAACATACTAATAATGCCGCAGCCACCGTAATCCCCAGATCTGGTTCCCTGTGACTTTTTCTTGTTACCGAAACTGAAGAAGCCCACGAAATTACGACGTTACTCTACGATTGAGGAGATAAAGACGGCATCGAACGAGGAGCTGAACAAAATAACAAAAAATGATTTTTTGAAGTGTTTCGAGAATTGAAAAAAACGTTGGCACAAGTGTATAATATCTGGTGGGGATTACTTTGAAGGGGACAAAATAGAAATTCATGAATAAATAAATAATTTAAAAAAAAAAAAAAAAAATTCGCAATACTTTTTGAACAGATTTCGTATGTCTGTTTGGCAGATGAATGGTTTGTTGCTCATGATGATGCAGATTTCTATTACTACTTGAATTGTCTTTGGTTTCTCGTGTACCTCACCCACGTGCCGCCACTGCCTGAAAAATTGATAGTTTTGTCCATCAAGAACGTCTAATATTCCATCTGTTATTCGTGCAAATCCGTTCGTTTCTCTGTTTATCATTTTATACTTACCACGTTTTGGGTATCTCATAAGAAATGAATTATTTTGCAAGTTGATGAGGCACCTTTTAAAGGTGTGGTCGGATATAATTTCAGTGCCATTTTACCGAGCTAATAAAACGAGTACCGTTAATCTTACGACGGGACGGCGGCAGTGGTGACGGTGTCTACGGTGGTGGTTGTCTTGATATTCTATTAAAGGATGACTTGGCCTGACCTGTCCGTGGCCTACGTCGTTTTTTTTTTTACTGTATTAATAAAATATCTGCGGACCACTTATTCTTGTAAACATTCCTGTGGCAATGTACAATAGTTACGGCCCGCTAAACAACAGCGAAACCGCTGAAAAAACCACGAACCCGGCCGAGAAATCCGAGAAAGTGGATCCATTTACCCCACACTTAGTTAGTTGGTAGATATGCCTTTTGGGCACTTGAATGGCTTTATTATTTTCTTCCTTTTCTCCTCTCGCCATTGTTTGCCGATCCCACCCAGGGCACTTGATGCATTTTTCGCGTAACAGTTATGCCAACCGGCGAAAAATCCATTGCACGAAACGCTCTAATCGTTACCATTGACGTAGAAAGTCACATGCATATTGAATATAAGTGCATATATGTGCCGGCAAACGGCTTATTACGAAAAATTGTATTGATATTTCTACTTTCACTTCTATATATTTACTACTTTGCGAATTAATTTATTTGTGCAAATACTATTATTATAATTGTAAACATATTTATAAGTACAAATACATAATTATTTGCTAATAGTAAGAGAAGGGGTAATAATAATGAAATGTTTTTGCTCCAAACCATTCGATTTAGAATAATAGAAGCAAAAACGTTCTTTTGTGTCTCGCATATTGTATCATTCTATACAATAAGATTGTTTTATGTGATATATGCATTCACTTGCATAAATGTATATGTCAGGTTTAGATACTGAAATGGAAAGGATCGAATGCCGAAATAACGGATCCTCAACACTGACGCGAATGTTAAGCGTTGCGAATTTTCCGCAGCGGAACTTCCGCAAGCGGTGCGATAGCGAAGCTTTGGCCTTACACACACGCGATTTTTTCGTGGCGGAAGTGGTATTCAATAATAATATATTTGGTACGATGACTTCTAGTTCTGAGTTTCTAGCTTACAGAGTTACAGGAGGAATCTGTATCACTTATAGAGGTCTATAAAAATACGTTTCAACACATTGAGTTTTCGTTTAGACATTATGAGGAAGTACAGGACCTTTCTTGGCAACTGCTTTTATGAACTGACTGTAATAAGATTGATAAACAACATTTGGCTATAATAAAATAATAAAGACTTACTCGGTCATTCGCAGATTTGGTCATTCGAATGAAATAAGAGTCTCTTGAAATTTAAGAACGAGTCGTAAAATAGCAATAGTGAAATGTCGCTTATAGAGGTGTAGACAAGTAGCAATCTCGTAAGTTTATGGATTGCCAGACGACCCCGTTATAGCTTTATTGCTCATAACAACTGACATTTCCAAATCACAGAAACTCACTATATACATTGTATCGTTTATGTATATATATAGGTACATATGCTTTAT
>NW_020439726.1:6613-9285 GCF_000699045.2 Agrilus planipennis
GGAAAGAATAGGAGAACAGAGGACTGTATGGAAGTCAATAAGAAATAGGCGAGATAGGTTCGTAGGACACCTTCTTAGGCATGAAGGTCTAGTCAGAGACATATTAGAAGCAGAAACGGGAGTTAGGAGGGGTAAAGGTAGACCTAGATTAGATTACTGTTCGCTAATAGTTAAGGATGTGGGTTGTTCTAGTTTTAGGGAAATGCGAAGTTTAGCTCAGAATAGGAAAGAATGGAGGTACGTATCCAACCAGTCTTAGGACTAACCACCTTGTGATGTAATGATGGCAATATTCCCTTAAATTTGTTGTTATTAAATGTTAACAAGTTTTTCATCAGTACTTTTTTTAAAAGATACAAATATTTACAATTGCGTCTGTAATACTTAATACCTACTTTACGATTGGTTGGTTATTTCACCTAATTTAATTTTCTGCTTTTTCTCAATACCACCTAGTGTTTTCAACACGGATTTTTATCGCATCTGTCAATTCACTAATCTGCAATTTCATGTAGATTAATCTGTCTGATTGCAACGTAAAATAATCATTTTCGTACAATAGTGTTTACAGTAGGTAATAGATAAATAATTTATGAATTTTTAGCCTTTACCATTTCCGATAAAATCCTTCAATTTTATTAAATTCTTATCATTGTCATTGAATTTTTAATGATAGGAAGTGAACCATATTCCAATTTATGCGTTTGTTTTTTGACCTAAGACAGTTTATCGTGAAACTGGGAAAAAAATTAAAAAACTGTATATAAATATTATATCTACTTTAATGACACTTGAGACGTAACAGATGAAGTGCATTTTACTTAACAAAATATAAGTACAATAATTGCTATTGTTCGGTTTGTATCAACGGCCTGCGTACGAAAGAGGTCAAAAAATAGCCATAAAACGGGAAAATGGCCGATTGTAGGAATTCCTAGAAACGTTTCTCTCTTGTTCAAAACGTCTTCAAAGAGATGTCATTGTTTCTTAACGGAAGTAACCATTCTTATTATGTGCGTTTGCACTTTCATACATATGAATTGACGTAAACGATGTAGTAAGGCAATAATTATGAATGAATATGAATTACAACAAACCCGATAACCTCAAACACAGGCTCTTACACAAATATTTACCGACTAAAAGAAATTATCCAAATTACATTTTAATTTTGGCAACATTTTCAATTATTTTACAATCAATCTATGTAAGTCCGTTAAACGTTAAAAATTTTAATGGTTAAAACATATCATTAGAACGTATGTACGTATACAACCAATCATGCACTTGAATATAGACTTATAAACCGGATCACTTTTATGCAGTTGTTTAATATCTACTAATTCGAATACGTTAAAGTTAGCGTATTTTAAAAAAAAATTAGTTAATTTCATATTTTAATAAAGCATTTTAATAATCATCTAATAGGGGTGTATAATATCAGAGATAAATAGATACCGTTTCATTCAACACGAAAATACTCTTTTTTTCTATTTTCATTCGCCAATATGTTTTAAATTTAAAATTTTTCAATGCTGTAGTCTTTAATAATCTTAATGGACCGCCTTTACGGCATATCACGCATCTTTTTTCTTTTTTCTGTGATCTATAACCGAAAAGAGTAATTTTCAAACGTTTTAAATGACGATTTATGATAGACATTCAAATAAGCGTCTAGTATACAGTGGAACACAATATAGGTACAAAATTTTAGTGATCATTTAAAGTTGTTAAATCGGTGATCAGATAATTATTGTTCCAAAGAAGAAATACGATTTTCTGTAATTTTTTGAAAAACATCATAATGTATCGTGTTGGCTTTTGTAATTGATTGTTTTCAGTTAGAAAATACAGTTCTTTTTTGTTCTATTTGGCGCCGCGGAATAGTTAATGTTATCAATTATTTTGCAATAAACAGCTTGACCTCAGGTTTTAATATACGCATTTAAACATGCTAAAAATTTTCCTTTCGAAATAAATATTTAATTTCCCAAATAAAGTCACAACAAATTGAATACGAGAAATAAAAAAAAATACAGATAGTAAAATTATAATAACAAATAAGAGTATACGTTATTAAGAAATGTACAGACTCTGTTTCAGTAAAGTTGGTCAAATGAACGAAAATATGCCTTTGTTTGGAACACTCTTATGTTAGAGGGGATTTTTGTGAAAATTAGTAGAATTTTCTAATACATCAAAATAACATTAAGTATATGTATCCAATTTTAAAGGTATGAAGGAACCTTCGAACCCAAGTAAATTAATTCGTCACTGGTGTTAACTCAACCTAATCTAATCTAATTTCGCTCCAAAAATAGTTCTTCTCTGTTAAATTAGGTTCGGTTAGGTTATATTTGGATGAGCTAATGTTCCTTTTCCAAATTATCGATTCTTTGCCTCTACCGCACTCTCGCATAAAAACACTACAAGGTCATTTCTACAACCTCCACCAATTTCGCTCCTCTGACCGACAATTCCATCTGGAAATATTATAGAATAAGATCGTAGATCCTAGAGTCCTCAGACTTTACTTATTTTCAGAGTAACAAAATGGGTGGGATAGAATAGTGTTGGTATGGGGCCGACGGTCAATTTGCAGATATCAGGAGGTATCATCATAATCACCATCATCATAAGGTCGTCAGTCCGAAGACTGGTTTAGATAGGCA
>NW_020439727.1:0-1485 GCF_000699045.2 Agrilus planipennis
TACTATAGAATGTCACCTCAAGGTAGGCCTAGTGGCGTCATCTCTTGGTTAGGCCGGAAACTTATCAATCCACCCTCGTATATAAAGAGGCTTGTCATGACTGACTCATACCCCACTCGAGGAGGGGTTTTAGTCGGTGAAAATCAGACACTACCCCTCTTCAGGGGGTGTCTTTTGAAAATCTCCCCTCTTCGAGAATAATCTAAACAAAAAAAAAAGACTGACTCATTAATTGACTGGCTGATAATCAACACACACCCGACGCTATTGAGTCGATTTGAATAAAATTCTGATAGCATATTTTGTCTATTTAGGTACATAGGGGTGCAAATTTTCCGAAAATCAAATTGGGAAAGCTTGAAAAATAGAAACAAAAATTTCAAGAAAAGAAAACGACAGGGAGAAATTCTAGGTTTAACGTATGCCCTTCGATTTTTCCTCAGAACCATAGTTCTTGAGTTATAAGCGGTATTGACTGTTCATCACGTACCGAAGCAACTACAGGAAATATAGTCGAGTAGGGTGTCGTTCGAGAAATAACGAAATTCTGCGACATTTCATTCATAACCTTACTTATGCTTTGGTGTATGACATTACTCACTTCTGATGCATACCTCATCATTTCATCTTTGCAAGGATGAGGTGAGGCACATCACATATGCCAATCGAAAAAAACAGCATTTTCTACTTATATAAAACGGCTTTAATACATTACCTGTATGTACAAACGTACCAAAAAGTTAAAATCGGATACATCCCCTAATTTTATTACAGCTAGGGTATAGAATATTTCCTTCTAATTTAAACGAAACCATCCTTGAGATATTGTCTATTCAATGAAAAACGAATCAGTAGAATCGATTCATAATCGGCGAACGAATCGCGTAATATACATAATGATAAAAAAAATATTTAAAGATTTAAACATGACGAACACGTCAAAATTCATAATTTTTAATTAAAAATTCCGATGAAACGATAAAATCCTGGACATAGAAGCAGGCGCGTTACTTAGTTCGATCGTTTAATTAGACGTTCCAATGCACGGAGAGAAAAATCTTGTAAAAATTACCATGCTGTCTCATAATCTGGGTACCTTGACTGACGATGGAAAAATTATTATGCTAGCACAGAAGAAATTCTTATGCTTTCTAGTAAAGTTTGTAAGGTTCTCTTAAAAAAAATATTGGACGAATATTGAATTTTCTCAATGCATGTTTCTTGCACCTACGTTATAGTGACGAGTATGATAATTTTTCTAAGATTTTCCTCTCCGTGGGGTCAGCTAGTTGTAATATTGGACGAAATAATCCAATCCCATCGAATTACATTACAAATTTACTTACGCTAGAACCAGTCATACCCATTACTAGCCGACTAGAAATTGTAAGGGGCATGCCCGATGTAGCTAATATATGGATTTTCCCGTAGATTCCTCATGAAGATCCCAAAAAAATTGATGATACTAAAATGTGGATTACCTTA
>NW_020439727.1:2554-3879 GCF_000699045.2 Agrilus planipennis
TACGTACGTACGTACGTACGTACGTACGTACATACACACATCATCAAAAAAATTGGCTAGCATGCTACTAATATGTTAAAACGTGGAAATATAATGAAAATTCCGATTTCACTTTTCGACCCAATTACAATAACTTCCTAATGGGAAGTTAATAATGGGAAGTTAATAAGTGATCCAAAAGGATATAAATTGTATTGAAATTTGTCAAAAACTACTACGAAAAAGAAAATCCCTTTATAAGTATCCATGAGATGCTAAATATTTAGAAATGTACCTACAGTTTCTGCAAACAATGGAAATATTACTACCCGTAAAATCATAGATGTTGATAAGAAAGTTGTTTATCTTAATGTTGGTGTCGAAAGTAAAGAAATAATATGTGTTATACCGTTGCTATGTATGTATAATGTATATGTAAAGTGAACACTTTCTCATTGGTAAAATTTATTTTTCATTTAATTTATTAATAATAAACTTCATTTTTCCAAAAATTTCTCATGGGGTAGCAATGATTTTTCCCCGCGGGGGTCACATGCGGCATTACTGATAATGCGCAAATGCGACAAGGCGGTATATGTCCCTAGGGGGCAACGGCATGGGTCACAAGGGGTAGTGGACTACCCACTTAGGGACCCTACCTGCACCCACATCAAAGTTCTAGTCGGGTACATTACGTTCCTGGTCTTCTCAGTTTTCAGTAGTTAACTTTGAGCAAGTGAAGACGGTCTAATGCCAAAGAACCTCACTCACGTCTCTTGGGATACGAAACGGAAACCAATTTTCTATTCTGAAATTTTATAGAGCTAATGGTACTTCAAGCCTATTTTCCTGGTCTTCTCAGTTTTCACTAGTAACTTTAGGCAAGTGAAGATGGGCTAATGCCAAACAATCTCACTTACATATCTTGGGATATGTTATGTAAACCAATTTTCTTTTCCTAAATTTTATAAAGCTAACAGTACTTCTTGCCCTGAAATATGATCGGTGATTATTAAAAATTCCGCTTCTTATTTAACTTGTGTTTTTTGAAAAGGGGGATATGCCAGTACTGTTAAAAAATTTGAACACTATTCCGCATGTATCAAGGATTACTGATTTCTGTAATGCTTTAGGTATAACGCCTGTTGATGATACTATTAATGGAATAATTCGAACTGTGTTCTGATTCCACATTTCTATTATTTCATTAGCTAAAGGAATATATTTTTGAATTTTCTCAATATGTTTTTGTTTAAGATTAGTGTTTGGTACAACAACATCTTTTAGATAGGTTGTTTTAGTTTCTTTGATGGTCAGTGTGATATCAGGTCTGTTATGATTAACTG
>NW_020439727.1:7234-8866 GCF_000699045.2 Agrilus planipennis
ACAAAAATTTCAAGAAGAGAAAAGGACAGGGAGAAATTCTTGGTTTAACGTATGCCCTTCGATTTTTCCTCAGAACCATAGTTCTTGAGTTATAAGCGGTATTGACTGTTCATCACGTACCGAAGCAACTACAGGTGACCCCTATCTTAAATATAGTCGAGTAGGGTGTCGTTCGAGAGATAACGAAATTCTACGACATTTCATTCATTACCTAACTTATGCTTTGGCGTATGACATTACTTACTTCTGATGCATCAAGTATGCCAATCGAAATAATAAACAACCTTAATACATTACCTGTATGTACAAACATACCAAAAAGTTAAAATCGGATACATCCCCTAATTTTATACAGCTAGGGTATAGAATATTTACTTCTAATTTAAATGAAACCATCCTCGAGATAGTCTATTGAATGAAAAACGAATCAGTAGAATCTATTCATAATCGGCGAACGAATCGCGTAATATACATAATGATAAAAAAAATATTTAAAGATTTAAACATGACGAACACGTCAAAATTCATAATTTTTAATTAAAAATTCCGATGAAACGATAAAATCCTGGACATAGAAGCAGGCGCGTTACTTAGTTCGATCGTTTAATTAGACGTTCCAATGCACGGAGAGAAAAATCTTGTAAAAATTACCATGCTGTCTCATAATCTGGGTACCTTGACTGACGATGGAAAAATTATTATGCTAGCACAGAAGAAATTCTTATGCTTTCTAGTAAAGTTTGTAAGGTTCTCTTAAAAAAAATATTGGACTAATATTGAATTTTCTCAATGCATGTTTCTTGCACCTACGTTATAGTGACGAGTATGATAATTTTTCTAAGATTTTCCTCTCCGTGGGGTCAGCTAGTTGTAATATTGGACGAAATAATCCAATCCCATCGAATTACATTACAAATTTACTTACGCTAGAACCAGTCATACCCATTACTAGCCGACTAGAAATTGTAAGGGGCATGCCCGATGTAGCTAATATATGGATTTTCGGGTAGATTCCTCATGAAAATCCCAAAAAAATTGATGATACTAAAATGTGGATTACCTTATGGGTTTTTCATATGGGTCTTAAGGGGCAAACCTAAAACATGTATAAACTAACAATTAAATCTACGTTAGGGGGCTCGACGAGGCAAATCCGTCTGAAAATACTCTTGGTAAAATGAAAAAAACTTATCAAAATGGTAACAATCCCCTTGCTTAATTATGTCATCGTTTCAATGAAATATTTTACATTGCAACGAACCAACATGTGTACTTCCTGATATTATTATTATCATCAGACAACTGAAACCAGACGCATCAAGTCGAAGTAAAAGTCAGTAAAATGATTGTAATTTAAAGTATTATTGACCACAAAAGAACCCAATAACACAATCTTACTTAAGAGTAAACAAATTTTACAAATAAGTGATCCAAGTGGGGATATAAATTGTATTGAAATTTGTCAAAAACTACTACGAAAAAGAAAATCCTTTTATAAGTATCCATGAGATGCTAAATATTTAGAAATGTACCTACAGTTTCTGCAAACAATGGAAATATTACTAGGTACCTGTAAAATCATAGATGTTGATAAAAAAATGGTTTATCTTAATGTTAGTGACGAATGTAAAA
>NW_020439728.1:0-5176 GCF_000699045.2 Agrilus planipennis
ATATGAAGATTGGAAAAACTTTGGCGGTTCTTGTAGAACAAACAGAATAGCTCAAAACCCCAACGCCAAAACACGACACTGTAGTTGTCCGAAGCTGAGTTTAGTTTACTTCAGTCCCTGAAGAAGGTAACTTTGTTACCGAAAAGTGCTTCGGACAATTACAGTGTCTTGTTTTGGAGTTGGGGTTTTGAGCTATTCTGTTTGTTCTATACTATATCGTATTACTATACATATTAAATTCATACATATTCAATATGTACTTTACTCTTAATAATGGCTGACTGGCCGAAACGAAATGTCGAGATTTCTCGTACTTTTGTTAATGGTAATAACAATGAAGGTGATTTTACAATAGCAAATACCGTTTTGTCAATGTTTTTCTGAAGACTTCTGCTGTACCACATGCGCATTGCTTAAACTAAAATATGACTTAATGAAGACGAGTAGCAAGTTCCTCATGTAAGCGCGGTTATGTAGGTCAAGTAGCAGTATCGGGTTTGTAAATAAAAACAGCGGTTTTATATATGCATATCTGGTTACTTGTTTTGTTATGGCACTGCTTGCTACTTGCAGCGGTAAACGGAAGGTACATAGCGCTCGCTCGTGGCTGGTGAAGCATTTCCTGACAGCAGGAACGATTCGTTACAAGACATGGATTTTTTTACGTATCACATGTAGTATTTCGTGTCAAAATTGGAAAAAAGATATCCCTACGAAATGTAGTTGCTACTCTCATGTTAGACATAGGCCGGATACTCGATTTGGACCCGGTACTCGGCGGATCCGATGTCTACTGTAGGATCCAACTGGGTACCAAATAATGACCTGACAGAGCCGAGGATATTCTTCCAGAGAAAAATACCCAACACCAGCAATAATAATTTAATAAGTGTAACAAGATTAGTATGCTTAGATTTGCAGATGACCTAGCAGTATTAGCATCTAGCAAGGAGGAGTTAGAGATAGCTTTAAATAAAATGGAAGCGGAATTGACAAAACAGTATTGTATGAAAATAAGTAAAAGTAATACAAAAATACTGATATGCAAGAGAAGAAAATGTAGGGAAAGAGCGAATACAGATAGGAGTGGCTGATTTTAGGTATCTAGGAAGTCAGATAAGTCAGGACGGAAGGAGTAGTAGGGATAGTAAGGATAGCGCAGGGTCGAGTCATCTTCAATAAAAAGAAGTTACTTCTATACTCGCGAACAGTTAATTTGAAAATTCTATGAAAGGTGTATGTTTGGATGCAACACAGGACGGTGGGCTCGGCGGAAAAAAATGTTTGAAGCATTCGAAATGTAGTGTTACATGCGAATGATGAGGATACCGTGGATAGAGAAGGTTAGAAATGAAGAGATATTAGAAAGAATGGGAGAACAGATGACTAGAGGTCAATAAGAAATAAGCGAGATAGATTGGTAGGACGTCCTCTCAGGCATGGTCTAGTTAGACACATGTTAAAGGTAGAAACGGGAGTTAGGAGGAGTAGATTACTGTCCGCAAATAGTTAAAGATATGGGTTGTTCTAGTTTTGGTGAAAGATTAGCTTAGAATAGGAAAGAGTGGAGGCATTTTTCTGACAAATGTTTGTAAGAAGTATTCTTCATAAAAATATCTCAATAATTACCGCTTGAATTGCGCATGTTTAGGAAACACCCTGTGGAATGCCGTCTAATTCTATATAAACACCTTAACCAGTCATCGCTTATAACGACATATTGCTACAACGCACTTTTTTCGGCTATAACGTCCAACCATTATTTTGTTTATTTTTAGCAACTGAAATAGCTTGAAAAACATCATGTAATTCTTGTTTTTGAGTTTAATAGCTGACGATGTATGTGTAATTGCTTAAAGCGACTATCGGTTGAAACGACTTTTATTACAAACGTTGTCTATATAATCGATAAAACATACAATAGTCATTCCAGTTTATGAGCTTTAACATTTAATACTCTTATATATTGGTTCTCTACCACTGACCCATAGTGCTTAAATATCTATTATCTTCGACCTGATAGAGACACAAATGCCATAGATAAGTTTATACATGCATAAGTAGTACAACTGCGACATTAGTGATGCAAATTTCGAAATACCGAACAAACAATACATATTGTATTATGTTACAATGTTAAGTAAGGTCGTTCATCTAATGTACCCACTACAATACATAAGATATAACAATGTGTTGGTGGCTTTACTGCCTTATTATTGTTTACTTCCATTCAATATCATTTAATCACCAGTGCATTGATTTGATCGCACGCTTCTATTAGGTAATTTTATTTTGTGCAAAATTACGGATTTCCTTCCTATGATTATTGTTAACTGCATTTTTTAATGGACAAAGCATGTAATAAACTTAGTAGGGCACCATACTAATTAAAAACTGACTGCACAGTATTAATCTTTAAAGTTCAATCCAAAGGTCATTCAAATTTGAATCATTCCAGAAGAAAATACCACAAATGGCGCGCTAAACGTCATCTGTAGTACGATGCTACATTTTAGGATTACGAATGCTCCAACAAGGTCCATTTAAATATATGGATATCCACTTACTGAAACGAATCCCGGCGTAGATAACCTCAACGTGATAGGCACGTTCGATCTTTTTGGATCTCATCAGCGCATCGCAGACAGCTCTGACGCCTTGTTGGAGCATACGTAATCCTAAAATGAAACTTCGTACTACAGATGGCGTTTACCGCGCCATTTGTGGTATTTTCTAAAACGCACTGTTAAGACAGCAGGTAAAAGTTGGTCTGTGTTCCGCGTCTGCCAGTTTCGACCGAATACAGACCACTTCGAATTATTTTATTCGAATCATTCCATTCTCCAAAGGTTAGATTTTTTTACAAGTTTATATGGGACCAACTTCGGGGTATACCCTTTCCAATAAAAGAAGAATTATCAAAGTCGGACTATTCTGTCAAAAGTTATGCGTCGTTATACATTACAATCGGTTAGTGAACAACAATCAACAGTGATCCCCTTTTTGCCTACCATTAGGACTGAAATTTGTTTTCCAAGTTTATATGGGACCAACTTATGGGTATACCCTCTTTAATAAAAAAAGAATTATCAAAATCGAACTATTCTGTCAAAGGTTATGCGTGATCATACATTACAATCAGTGAGTGAACAATCAACAGTCATCCCCTATTTTCCTACCCTTAAGATTGGATTTTTATTTCCAAATTTATGTGGGACCAACTTCGGGGTATACCCTTTCCAATAAAAAAGAATTATCAAAATCGGACTACTCTGTAAAAAGTTATGCGTGGTCATACTTACATAAAAAAAATATACGCGTCGACTTGAGAACTTCCCCCTTTTTTTTTCGTCGGTTAAAAATATGCTATGGTTACGGTTAAATACAAAATGGTTTCTTTTCCCAAAATTTTGTATATTTTTATTAGGACAAAAAAGGCGTATCTCGCGGAACCCCTGTGACCCTTCCACGAAACACCAAGGTTCCGCGGAACACCATTTGGAAACTGCTGATCTAGAAGCGTTAGATTTTGTCGCTCAATATTATTTGCGATTTTTCTTTTCCTTGGTTTGAATACTTACTTTCGTAACATAATCTATCCGTTCGCTAGTAATAGTATATGCAATTAAAGGAAGCAACTACAATGGGCAATAAACTGAAGTCATTGATCTATTCGTCATGACATCTGTGTGTAAACCTGTTCATGTTCATTGAATAAGTTTTATTACTTTACACTTTGTGTTTTAGCATTTAAAATTTCGCTAATTGAATATGGATTGGTAAAAGCATCCGGCTAACTACAACGTGTGCTTTTTTTGTCACTCAACAAACAAAATTTCAAAGAAACAATCAACAGTATTTGTTTTTTTTGTAACCTATATAAATATTCCTCAATATTTTTAAATTATTAATACGTCACTCTTTTAGTATTTTCTGGCGCCATAAAAAAGCAACAAAGTAAAATTTAGACAGCATTTTCAGTTTTCATATCCAACAACGATGGAGCCAGATCAATCTTGGAAGAAAATTACCTGTCAATTCTTTGTTTGCTCATGAATTTAATTTCAACACTATTGAAGGCATCAATATTTTACGCACACAGACATGACTGTTGACTATCAAGCATGATACAGTTTCTTTTCCTTTGTTTTTATTTTAAAATAATGTTGAAGTCACAGCGTTGATACCTATACTCAGATTTTACATTGGCACTAATCGCAAATCGCTTTTGTAGTCTCAGTTGGAGTTGTAAATTTTCCTGGAAGGTCATCATCCTTAATCCTTTGTTTCAATTATTATCGTACATTTACCTAATTTTATTTGAGAGTCAATATAACGTAAGTAGGTAGGTATATGATAATTTTTATTATCAGCTAAAATTCCCATAAACCAGCTCATCCTATTCTGTACTGTTATCTACCGTACGTTGATTATTATCTGCGTCTATCTCTATCTGGAAATCTATCTCGATAGTATTCCATCATTACATGATGGTACTCCCATCAAATTTGCAAGCACGATCATGGTGATGGCGAATTAATAGTCTCCACGTTGCATGTCATCAATCAAATACTGACTTTGCAATTTCCCGTAGGTATACTAAGCCTCTCTATAATATTTAATAAGTAATTAAAAGGATGAAGAGGACAGTTAGCCGGCTAGTGACTGATAGTTTTGTTAACAACCAATGCATATCGTTAGAGTAAGTAACTATTGTCCGTGACATGGTTAATACGCAAATGCGTGCGCGTGTCTGATTGAGTCAAACGTGCGTTTCGATTAAATCGCAAGCTTCTGAACACTTCAAACGCAGCGTTTTTTGTATAGAGTAATTTTTCGTCGCACATACCACACGCTGAATCAAATTTGCGTGAATTACTTAAAATATATGAGTTAAGAAATGTAGCAGTAACTTTAGATTGTAAACCTTAAGTTGTTTTTACATTCTTACACCAATAACATACAATAAAACAACCTTCAGACTAAAGTCACAGTAAATAATATTCCAAACTTTTATATTGGGATCCATCAAATGGGAGGAGCCTAAAAACATGGCGCCGATTAGGGGTAGTTTCTATAGTGTACCGTGCAATTTCCAAGTTTTTAAATTTCGATAAAATGATAAGTATTGACCCAATATGTGATTGGACTGACACAAAGCCTCGGAAAAGAAATT
>NW_020439728.1:7119-9229 GCF_000699045.2 Agrilus planipennis
GCTGTATATGTACGAAACAGTGCCGGACTTGGACTGTTTTACTTTCAAAAGTTACTCACAAACCGGCATTTCATCAAATCAATACACTTCCGTTGAATTACTAGTCAGTATATGTTTTGGGTTGGTTTTAATAGCCTACAATATATGAAACAGCGGATAAAGGGTGGTGGGCTAAAATCTCCCCCCTCGAAGGGGAGCTACGGAATCCGAAATATTAAAAAAAAAAAACAGTTTTTAAGATTCTTTTAATTTTTATAAGTTTAAACTCAATACATTATTTTTTTTAATGATATTTACCCACTACACATAACCCCAAATTATTGAGAAAATACTACATACTGGTGAGTAAAACCAGGGGTGCGGGTTCGATTCCCGGCGAGGGAGTGACAGCTGCAACAATTTTTCTTCATTAATTTGAGGTTATTTCATAAAATTTTACTATTTCCCTAGACAAAAATTTTCTGTCTCTCTCAGAGTCTTTCAGTGTCTCTGAGAGCGTCTCTCACAGTCTTTCACAGTCTCCCAGTTATTGCCTACGTATTTTTATGGATCTCTCACAGTCTCGAACGACACCAGAGAGACTCGATGACAGACGGAGACTAGAGTCTCGCTTTCAGAGACTCTGAGAGACTGAACATCTTCATCTCGGGTTTTGACACATTAATATCGAATATTGAAGGTGCGGAAGGAAAGAACCTAAAGCCACAACTCTCCTATGGTCGGGAACTTTTCCTAGACACCTCTTCTCACTTCCATCGGGATTCCTACTGTTTTATACCAATGATTTTTTCTTTGGGGAAACGGCTTTCCTACATCTACATGTGTATGCATAATTTACTATAAAAGATCCCGTAAAATTCTTTGTTTTGTGCAATCTTTTTACCAATTTTTGTTGAGTACAACAGTGTTACACATTCATGAGTCACCACTGTTTTTATTACAGACTTCGCCTTCCGAAATTGACCCCCTTATTGTACGCGCCTCGTTCATAATCCGACGCTGGTGTTGAGGCATATCAGACAAAGTCCCGCGAGTTAGGTTACAACGTTTAAATGTTTAGATACTTACTGTAGGTATACGAGGTTAGAGGTTGCAAATTAAACGCACCATGAAGCAGAGATAGAATAATCGAATGCGCCCCCCGGGGGGCATCTTCGTTCGTTCTCGTTGTTTAGAAAGCAATGAAATGCTAACAGGTGACAGCCTGATGAGCTGTCGGAACTTGAACTGCAGTTGTTGTTGCATCAGTTACGAGTTGCGTGTATAACAAAGTGGGCAACGTCTATGAAGTACAACTTCGTATTGTACCTACAAACGGCCATGTTGTATGAATGAACCATGTTTTCATCTTTACGCTTGAACTGTGACGTTTTTGATACAATTCCCTGAACCTCCATGTTTTCTTGTCTATTCATCTTTGTTAACGGCAGAATAAGTAATTTTAATAATATGCTCAAAATTGTATTTCCTCTGGTAATCATTATGAAAATGGCCTGGCAACAGTTAGTCTCGAGTTTGTGGCGGTAGATGGCGTCATACTGCCGTAACCCGATAATATGTAAACATGCTTACATGGGGCATCTTTGGTTTGACCGGTAATTCATCGATTCTGCTTATGAGATCAGGTAAGATCGAAATCCCAATAGACGTGTGATAGTTTCAATAAATGGCTGGTCATGAACTAAATCTATTCTTACTAAAATAAGTAATATATTGCAAAATATATTGGTGTAATTTATTATAAATACTTATAATGTAAAAATTTAATGTTGTTCATTTACGTACATACTTATTTTTTAACTATTTGTTAATGCAGGTACTGCTAAAAGTCCTCATGAGTTATCGTCCTCCACTTCTACAGAGGAAAAACAACTGATTTCTAGTAATGAGAGTATATATGATACAAAAATTTTCGATTCAATTTTATCTAAGAACGATGAACATGGGAAGCTGGTGGGTTAGAAGAACACAGGTCCTTGTAAATAAACTATCTGCTCTCGTTGTGACTTTTATAATTAATTTCAAATTTATTATTGAACTATGCCGTTAATTATATGAGTATAATGTTTTCCGAGAGCACGATAAAACATAAATGAATTATGTATATAGA
>NW_020439728.1:10363-10949 GCF_000699045.2 Agrilus planipennis
TGCGACGCGCTGATGAGATCCAAAAAGATCGAAATCGCGATCCGCGTCTGGCAGTTTCGACAGAATACAGACCACTTCGAATTATTTTGTCCTACCAACCTTTCTCTTTCTGCTTCTGATTTGTCTCCAACTAGCCCTTCATGTCTGAATGGTGTCCTACCTTCATATGTCTCTAACTAGTCTTTAATGTCTTATTGGCTTCCATAACATCCCCTTATCTCTTACTCTTTCTATCACCACCTCATTTCTAACTATTCCTAAGCACGGTATTTTTAACATTTTACTATAATACCCCATTGGTCACATTTAACACCAACACAGAGCCGTACCCAATCTTTCACCTTAAATAATCCTTTTTATTAAAATGACGTGAACAAATTTTTATTCCGGAATTCACTTCTTTGATACCTACTGCTTTCATCCAAGCTTCTATTATTTTATTTTTTTCTCTAATTTTCCGAATATATTTTTTACATATACAAAACGGTTAGTTTTTATTGGAAAGTAGTTAATGTAGGTGAAGAGTGAAGATCTATATCTGAAGTGCTATTGCAGCTTTTCACTGAACATATTAACTTTTTATTTG
>NW_020439729.1:0-8872 GCF_000699045.2 Agrilus planipennis
ATGTTGTAGTTTCTAACAGGTTGTTCAGTTCGCTTTGGATTGTTGTGGAATTTACTTGTTTGTTAGTGTTAGTTTATTTATTTAGTGGTCATTTCTTAAAAGACTGTTACAATAAGGACAATTAGTAGTGTGATAGTGCATTCTAGTAGGGTTCTTATTCAACCGTCAGTTGATGGTGACGTGGTGAGTTACATTACCAATGCCTATCGTATAATTCAAAATATTCCCGGTATCTGGGCCAAAATTCACAGCAACTAGGTACGCCGTTATCACTATTGCATTGAAACGAATGGCGGAAAATTTCAACATTTTTTATAAAAGGTACGCTTTTCTTTTTCACTTTTACCTTTTTTTTACAAGGTGGAAGTGCATTCGGCTTCTTCCCAATAGGTACTTGTTACATCCACACTAGATCAGCTGAGCGACGTTAGTCGCCTAGATCCAGGCCCGTAATGAAACAAATTGTACGTTCAAATTTACNATTGCTTTAATTTTGTTAGTATTAGGTACTATCACTTTTTGTGTAATTACATAAACTAAAAATTGTACTTCTTTGAGACGGAATTCACATTTGTATAACTACAATCCTAAATAATCTCTTCAATATATGTTTGAGATGGTGTAGATGGTCTTGTAAGGATCTTGGTAAAACAATGACATCGTCCATGTACACAAAACAAAACCGATTCAAGTATTTTAGAAGCACACTCCACAACTCTTTCAAAAGTTGCGGATGTGTCTTTCACTTCAAACAGCGCCTGCGTATATTCCATTGATTGCCCATTGTAAATGCTGTCTTTTCGATGGAGTACTTGACTACTTCAATTTAGTGAAAACTATGGGCAAGGTCCAGCATCGAAAACTAAGTTCACCTTTCAAAGTTGTCAAGAATGTATTTAGTTTTTGGTAGAGGATACTTATCGTCCACAGTTTTTTTATTAAGGTATCGATAGTCAATAACTAATCAATATTTATTTTTCGCATTTACATCCATCTTTTTTTAGTACAATTCAAACAGGGAGGTCTAAAGGCTAATAAATGGTCTTCTAAATCTACCCCTTCAGAATTTTGAACTTATTCTTGTATTTGCTTTTTTAAATATGGAAGACGATGGTAAAGCCTCACATAAATAGGTTCATCGCTCCTTGTTCTAATATTGTTCGGTAAATGTTTTATTTATTACTATTTTTATTAATATTCTTTATTAACGGTAGGAATAAAATTTACTAGAGTATAAAACCGAAAAATGTAACGTCACGTGTCACAGCGTCACGCGCCACGTGTGACTCCTGATGGATATGTCCATAAGATAATCTGTTAGTAACAACCGAAAATTACCATTTCGACAAATTGTCAGCAGTTTGTGCCTACCCTGTACTGTACACTTATGTTTGTTTTGATTTGTAATTCCTCTCTGCAGTTTTGTATAGTGCAGGTGTAAAAGTTTTCAACAAAACTAAACCAATTTCTGCATTGATTCGCTCGAAATAGGGTTGTATTTTTCTTGTGTTTAATAATTAATTAATGCAATAGTTTAATTAAAACTTACTACTATAATATACAATATAAAAAACTTTCACTTCTTACGCATGTTAATTTTTTTTTGTCAATTCCAATTATTTAGACCTTCAACAGTACATTCTTAAAAAAAAATAATGTATTCTGTTTCGAAAGTACAGTTCTAGTTCATCTATATCGGTAACTTCTACATAGTGTTGAAATATAAGTAACAGCAAATCCATTTTGTACATCCACAAGGACGGGTAGAATATTTAATTTTGGTATTTGTTCTAAACATACCTATCCATTATGACTATTGACTGGCAAATACATTTTATCATTTTCCGGCTGTACCTCAAATGGTTGGAAATATCAATTATTATTATAGAGGTAACATGACATCTCTAGATCATTTATGTTTATATTTTAAATAGTTTTTCGTATATACTTGTCTAATATTTCATGCCACTTTATAAGTTTATTGACTTAATATATTTGTACTTTCCAAAATAAGGTGAAAAAGTTATATTTTTCGCTTCTAGAAATTGTTGCAAGTTTTAATGTAAAAGGTTGTTTAAAAATGTAGGTACTCAGGAAGAGAAAATACAATTTCGATGTTAATTATAGAATAGCGTAATAAAGAAATATTGTAGCGTGCACGAGCGTGTTTATGTACGATCGGGCACACGTGTGAGTGAATGGCTTATCGATACGCCGACTAGGCGCGGGCACCTTTCTTCATGTGCGCCGTATTTGTAAATGTGTGTGTCGTACCTGCTTTCTGGGAAAGCAATTAAATAGTTCAAAGAAAAATAAACTTTTCCGAAAGGCTCGAGAAGGTTCCCCAAAGGAAACAAAAGAGTATTTAAGGAGAAGACGATCGCCGAAAAGGGTAGACATAGATTGACCGATGCAGAAGTGAATCAAGAAATAAATTGACAGTGATAGAAGTGAAATAAACAAAATAGAATAATTCATAACCTAAGTTTAGCAATAATTTAATAGTATTTGTAAGTTCAATAATAATTAGTGTAAATAAATAGCTTTCGTCTTAGAAGTTAAATTTATATAGATAGATATAAATAGAGTCATGGGCAACCACGGTATTACCGTCCGAAGGGTCATTAGCACCCAAGACACGGTCAGTATCTACCCCCAACTTTGTGGACGACTTTCGTCGCCTATCGTGCAGTAATAAAAGTCGGCCCCTAACCCTCAACACCTTACAACTTCATTAAACTGCCTACGCCTACGCTACACTCTCGAAACATCCTCCTTATCCATTCCTTCTTCTCCGACAGAACCCTCCGTTTCCGCGTTGACGCTGCCTTATCGTCAAACAAACCCGTCACGGCTGCTGTCCCAAAAGACTCCAAGCTACCACCTCTTCTGTTCATTCTTTTCTACGCAGACATGCTTTTCCATCCCTCGATCCTCACAGCTGAAGCCATTCTCCAGTGCTCCGCAAAAACTAACTAACTAAAGTTTATGCCCCTGCTACTAAATTAATACCGAGGATGGAAACTCTCTATTAACGAGACCAAGTCGGAAGGAATTTTCTTCTCCCGTAGGGCCCGAAAGTAACTTCGTTATTTACCTTGGCGATAGATAGAACACTGACATGACGAAAGCACACCCTTGCAACCCGTGGCAAGGGCTTAGCCGCTTTTATCTCCCTCAAGCCCTTCTTCTAAAACAGAACAATCTCCTATCAAACAAAAATCCGTGCATTCAACGCAATCATCAGAACCATTTGCTCTTACGATATCCTCATCTGGGGCTGTGCCGATTCCCACCGCCTACAAATTCTTCAAGGCACTTACATGCGGATTCTTCGTTTCGCACTCAACTGTCTTTGATTCTACAGAAACATCGAAATTCTGAAAGAAATTGGTCTACCTTCACTACCTGAGGCTGCAGTTAGGTTCGAGGCTAATCTCCGGGCCTCAGTGTCAGGTCACTCAAACCCGTCCATCTCGACACTTTCCAACTTCACCCCAAAACCAAACAACCGTTTGCGACACCTTCTACTCTGAGCTCTTACTTTTTCGCTCATTTCCAGTTTCGCATTTTTAGCGCGAGTGGCAACCGAACTCATCCAACGTGGGCCGTCGATTCCTATTTGCACTCAGTGCTTCCTTTCTATACCCATTCCTCTCCCCGCTCCCAACCTCTTCCCATTGATCCTCTCCTGAGATGTATAACCTCCGGGTTGATCTACCCACTCGAGGAGGGGTTTTATTAGTCGGTAGGCGCTTCCGCGAATCCAAGAGGAGGTGTCTTTTGAAGATTTGAACGTTAGAGTGTAATTCTGAGAGAGTTTTGCAGCACCGAGCGACCGCCCCTTTGGGAACCGAAACCTCACATAGACGATCTGCTGCAACAGACCATCCCGACTCCTTATATGTCGTCGATGGAGTTTAAGGAAGGGTATTAATAGATCACCGTCGCCGAAGAAGACCACCTGAAAACCGCATTTGTGACTCCTTTTTGGCTTTACTCGTTCAGAAAATGCTCGGCTACATTCATGCGGTTAATTAACATGTTTAAGATTTGATTGCAAGACATCCAACTGTTAGCTTATATGGACGTCCTCATTTTGTTATCTCCGACCTTCTCACGGCACTTGGAGGACCTGAGGAATGTCGATTTTGTTGTCCAACGATACGATACCTGGGCATATCCTTACACCGTAAGCCTTCCACACTAATCCAAGTAAGGTCTCGGCAATCCGTTCTCTACCGCCACCCCGAAACCTGAAACAGCTAAAAGGGATTCCTACAAACCTGCTTATGGTACCGCCGGTTCATGAATGGTTTTGCGGACATCGCCCGCCCTCTCGGCCGATCAAGATAGAAGGACGCCGTCTGGGAATCGTCAACATAAGAGTAACGCGCCTTTGACAACATCCCCATTCCTGCGGCAAGCAGACCTTACGCGGTTATTTACCTTACGGACAGATGCAAGTCGGTATGCTTTGAGGGAGCCATATTGCAGTGGAAGGGACAAGACGAGCGGCCTATCGAACATGCGAGTCGGCTCCTTACGGCAGCCGAACGGAACTATTCCACAACGAAACGGGAAACCGTTGCAATCGTCTGGGCCGTGTCTAAATTTCGCGTCTACATCGAGGAGTCGTCAGTAGTAGTAGTAGTAGTCACCGATCACCAACCCTTCAAGTGGTTAATGAACTTCAATGAACCTCAAAACCCCCTCCGGAAGGCGGAGAAGGGAACTAGAACCCTACAACTAAGTTGCTGATTGGGCAAGGCAAACGTCATCGCCGATGAACTGTCGAGACCTCCAGTATCAGAAGAAGACGCTCCCCTGCGCTCGTTCGGGAAGGCCAACTTTACGATCTTGACCTAAGCCGAATCCTGGAAGTTATCGCCCAAGTTGACTAGCCCGCAGGGCTTCTACAGACTCCAACAATGAAGCAACGCTTTGAAATCATCTCCGTGGACCTCTTCGGACCTCTACCGATGTCAAGATGGAACCACTGCTGGATATTATTAGTGGAGGATACTGTCAGTCAATGGAATGAACTGTTCGCATTGACTATTGCCAGTGCAGAAGCTTGTGCTACAATCATCCTGGACGAGATTAGCCTTAGGTATGGATTTCCGAGAAGAATGATCAGTGACAACGGTACACAATTCGTTAGTGGCGTAATGCAGTAGTTAGCTCACTCCCTAGGGATCACGCAAGATCTGACCCCCTTGAACCACCCAGCTGCCAATTCCGTAGAACGAAGGAACCGAGATCTAAAAACGCAACTCGCGATTGCGACCCCAGAAGTCACACTTAATGGGACGAAGTGCTTCCTAGCTTTCGATTCGCCCTAAACTCAGCCCGCTGCAGTGTCACCGGTTTCACGCCGGCTCAGCTAACATTCGGAAGGGAGTTACGCACTCCACACGATGCCCACCAGGAACTCTGGACCATAGTATAAAATGACAGATCACGTCTCGACTGCCAGCTAGTGACGGGGCTGTAGTACGGCAAGAAGGTGGTGAGTCTGCCTTAAATAGAAATTTTGAAAATGATGAGATGCTTACCAGTAGTAGTTATGCGGCAATTTGGGAACCCTCGGAATTTAGGGGTTACTTTAAATGCGGCAAATAACATTATTCCTGAACTTAATTTACAATTGCATGAAACAACAACATTTTACAGAATTGTCTGATGTCAAATATACAAAGATATACTTGTTAAAATTTTCGCTTGCAACCCCCCTTTTTCAAAATCATGAGAAACGTTATTGTACTCAAATTGACAGGGCTTTATTGAATGTTGGAATCGACGATAACAAAATAACAAGAGATTTAATAAACCTTCTTAACGAATTTGGGGAATGTAGGCTTTAAATTTGTCTGATTTGGGTATGGTCACGATAACTAATATGAAAATAAAAAAAAAACTTACTACAGATCAACCCATTCAAAGTTATCCTCGACTGTTAGCAGAAAATGAACGAAGTTTAGTTCAGAGGGTACAGGAATTGCTTGATAATAACATAATTCGACACTCCCATTCGACCTACACAAGTCCGATTGTTCTATTAGGAAAGAAAACAGTTGATAAAGGTTTATGTATAGATTATAGAGCTCTCAACAAAATTACGGAAAAATTCAAATTCCTGTGCCGTTAATAGAAGATTTGATAGATCGTCTTCACGGATACAAATACTTGATTAGTCATGACTTATACTCCGGTTTCTTTCAAATCCCGCTTTCACCAGAATCCGTACCACATACAGCATTTGTTACACCCGACGGAATGTATGAATTTCTCCGAATACCTTTTGGGCTTGTAAATGCTCCGGCTGAATTGCAACGTACCATTAACCTGTTATTTTCTGAATTACGGTTTACCAAAATTCTCATTTATATGGATGATATTTTGATACCAGCCAAAACTATACAGAGGCTCTGGAAATTCTCCGCGATGTTCCGGAATTAATGAGACATGGTTTAACCATAAAACTATCAAAATGTTATTTCTTAAAAACCCAAATAGAATATTTAGGCTACTCAATATCAGAATCAGAAGTTAAACCCGATAATTTCAAAACAGAAGCAGTAGGAAGGTTTCCGTGCCCTAGAGACGTGCATCAGATGATAAAATTTTTAGGGCTTACAGGCTATTTCAGAAAATTCATTAAAGATTATGCCCTCCTCATAAAATCACTAACAACGCTGCTAGGAAAATGCGTTAATTGGAAATAGGGGAAGCTGAAAATGAAGCACTTCTTAAACTAAAATATGTATTAGTGTCAGCCAATTTTAAAAATCTTTAATCCAAACATGCGATGCGTGTTGTATACTAACACTAGCCGTATCTAAACTGTATCATTCTTTTGAGCTCCAAGCGCTTGCTGTTGTTGAGTCGGTTAAAAGATTTAGATCTTGTTTATTAGGAAAACTTTTCTTATTATAACTGATTGTTCAGCTGTTAAACACGTATGGACCGCGATGGGTAGTACCTAAAGCGGTCCGATTCCAGATATGTCGTATGAATCATGACGAAACGGGTCATTTCGCGTTTTACAAAACATACGAAATCATATCATCCAAATACTGGTTTCCCAAAATGCGACGGTTCGTGCAAAAGTACATAAACAATTGTTTAGAATGCCTATATTTTAAAACGCAAGCTGGAAAGAAACCCAGGTTTCTCCACACCATCCCAAAAATTCCGGTTCAATTCCATACGGTACATGCCGACCACCTTGGCACGTTTATCAAAATAAAATTCAATAATAAACTCATATTTATATTTCTGTATTCAGTAAAACGTACTAATTCCGATTGTGCTATTAAGGCATTAAAAGATCTCATAAAAACATTCGCAGTTCCCTATCGTATCATTACGGACGCTGGAACAGCTTTTACCTCTATAAAATTTAGAGATTTCATTGAAGGCAAAGATACGATTCACCATCTAAATGCAATAGCTCTCCCAAGAGGCAATGGATAAATTGAACGTTATAACCGTACCATCCGGGAGTCACTAGCTTCGATGATCAACACAAAGAAAGATAAAAGATGGGATGAAGAATTAGCCAAGCTACAGTTAGGACTCAACAGTACGACTAATAAAACGCTAGGTGTATCTCCAGGTGAAGTGTTGATGGGTTTCCGCGTATCGCTACATGGCGGAAAAGAGCCCGAAATAAAGGAATTAGTAGACGTCACCCGAATTCGAAACGATATCGTAAACCGAATTGAGGAACAACAACGTGCACAAAAGGCGCGGTTTGACAAGATCAGATGCCGGCCTAAAATTTTTCGTGTGGGGGATCTGGTCCTTATTCGAATTACAAGCTTACCAGCTACTTGCACAAGTCGGAAGTTGCTTCAAAAATGGCGTGGACCATTTCGTGTTTCTAATATCATGAAGAGGGTTTCCGAAATAAAAGGATCAAAACGTTCACAACTTCCTCATCTAGGAGTGGCTGGTATTGACAATATTAAACCATGGATCAGATACAAAAATTCATCTTAACTAATAATTATGAGTAGTTTGGTAGGTAAGTTCTTAGTGACCAGTGACGATTTGGTCTGAGTCATTTATTTTCCCTGACCGGTGACCCAGATGAGGTCTGTGTCAATTTCCTTTCCTTGACCGGTGACCGGAGATGGTCTGTGTCCTGTGACCAGTGACCCAAGGTGGTCTGTGTCTTCTGACCGGTGTCCTTGTTAGGACTGTGTCATGGTGTAATGAGGTCTGATCTGTGGTTTATGACCCCATAACGGTGACCTGATGGTACTCAAATATTCCGTATTTCGCCTGTCCCATTCTGTACTAAGCTCGTTCATATTCTGGATGATAAAACTTTTCCAAATGGTCCGTTATGCTTTTGTCAGAAGGGACGCTTTTGACTTAAGTCATGATGAACTTTACTAGCCATGAGTGTTGAGTTTGTATTAATACTTGTTTGTATCATCAACAGGACGCTTCATGAGTCAGAGATGGCCGTGTTAGGAACGCGTGACTTTATGTCGTCATCATTCTAGTCCGTGACTTGTTCGTAATTGGTTTGGTAACGGAAAGTGCCGATAGGAAAAGACGGGCGGTAGAGAGGGGAAAAGGAGGGAAGAGACCCGAGCAAACTACCAAGCGGGGTGGACGTTCAGTTTCATTAATAATATTTCTTCTATTTTTATTATATGATAAAGTTTGTGGAAAAAGTGGAATAAAAGTTTACAGATATATATCTCCTATTTCAGGGTATGTGTACAGGTTCTCTAAATATTCTTTCCACCTATCTGCATTTTCCTCATTTTCTATCAAAATGACCCCTGCCTCGTTTCTTATATTATTACTACTGTACCCTACATCTCTAAAATTCCTTTTAATTATATTATAA